>NC_090266.1:947034808-947337227 GCF_040414725.1 Anabrus simplex | reverse complement strand
AATGAGGGCAGCTTACGTAGCAAGCATAGTTCTCAGTGAGCCTCCCTATAATGCTTCTAAACAAATTTCTGAACTTATACGTACTACTGCGGTTCAACTGAAGGCCACCTGAGCGAATATCCTTATCTCCTATCCACCCATTATAATCTACAAACTTCACTCCCAATTTCTTACATACCCATTCCATAGTGTTTTTTGAATCCCCTATTATCTTCCAGTCAGTATCCCTCCTATGCAGTATCCAACTGATAACTATCTCTGTTTCCTAAAACTTCTTCCATTATGCTGTAATCAGATCCCTTACAACCCCAACTATGTTTTACCTATTCCTGTTTTTCTTTCGTTCTTGTTACCAGTGTGGAAGATTACCACCTTGTCCTTTTTTCTATTGGTGCTATTGTTATCAGCAATCAAACAGACAACGTCAAAACATAATTCAGTCATAACTTCTAGCACCTTAAGTTTGAGGTCACACTGTCTCAGAGTTCATGTTCTTCACTTTAAAAAGACCAATGACATCTTTATTTCCAGAATGCAGTGATGAAACCATAAATACTTGCATGATAAGTGCTGCACCATATTCTGAATATTTTCAGCCATTCCTACTAATATACCAGCTTTAAATGTGATTTCTGAGTTTATATTAACTTCATCAAGTATTACTAATACAACATTTTTTTCTCTTTAAAAGTTTGCTTCTTTCTTTCAAAAAAGCTACTTGTGCAGGACCTATGCCTGGACTGATGGGACCTATTTCAGATAAAAATTGTCTCTTAATATACAAGATGACCGACCTCGATAGCTGCAGTCGCTTAAGTGCGGCCAGTATCCAGTATTCAGGAGATAGTGGGTTCGAACCCCACTGTCAGCAGCCCTGAAGATGGTTTTCTGTCGTTTCCCATTTTCACACCAAGCAAATGCTGGGGCTGTACCTTAATTAAGGCCACAGATGCTTCCTTCCCACTCCTAGCCCTTTCCTGTCCCATCGTCGCCATAAGACCTATCTGTGTTGGTGCTACGTAAAGCAGCTTGCGAAAAAATAAAAATAAATATATACACAAGATGAGGCAATGTCATCACATTTGTTTTACATTAAAAAGTGTGTGCACCAGGGTATGAATAAGAGAAAGTTGAAGCCAATGTGTGTAGTTCTGGGGAGTATCTTATTTGATTGTTTATAGAGAGCTGTAACTGTTCCAGGAAATGAAATATATTTTACTAATTCTCTCTTTACTAAACTCACTGTCTAACTAAAGTGCACTTTTCAAAAGTTTCATCAAAAGACGAAGTTTTTCAGTGAGACCAATAACTTTTGAGATGACTTACCAAAATGTCAAACTTCATATATCTGTCACATTTCAAGTCTTCACAGCCATCAGATTCCAATATAAACCTAAAATGCTCTGTAGGTAAACACACATTTTTTTTTTGTGAAACACTTGAACTGCAAAAGAACTTGAAACCTTAAAACTCATTGAAACGGATGGAACGTTAGTAAATGACTAATCATCCACCTTCACAAACAATCTTCCTTCACTATAACAGTAAATGGTTTAATGCATTTCTTCTGGTCTTTAGAGATGAATGGGGTAAAATCGGAAATTTTGTCATTTTCACACCACTTAATGAAATTCTCCTCATCCCTCCTAAGAAGCTCATGAAATGTATCTTTGGGATTTGTCCTTCCCTTTACAACACTAACAGTATGGTAAGAGGGCTGATACGAAATATAGTGGGATATGCATCAGGAGTCAGTTTTGGGCCTTAATTAAGGTACAGCCCCAGCATTTGCCTGGTGTGAAAATGGGAAACCACGGAAAACTATCTTCAGGGCTGCCGACAGAGGGATTCAAACTCACTATCTCCTGGATGCAAGCTCACAGCCGCGCGCTCCTAACCGCACAGCCAACTCGCTCGGTGTGAAAATGTTTAATGCACAGTGAAGTATTATCAGTCACTTCAAAATGGTTGCGATGAATATTCTTAAACCATTTTTCTCGTAACACTTTGTCGTTAGGAAATGTAAAAGTTGTAGTACCATATTGGGAGATGCATAATTTGATAGATTACCAGGCACAGAACATTTGCGACCCATTGTACTTGTCTAACACATTTATGCACTCCATCAGACCAAACTCAATGAAGCACCAGTAAATAATACATGGCACTAATAACCTCTCAATACTAAAACTAAATGCATCACAAACACATTTAAAATAACTAGATGACCAATAAAAAACATTGAAACACTATTTAAAACAAAAATATCGTATAGATAATAAAGCACAAATTCCAGAAGCAAGATAATCTCAACCAATCACACGTGCGTAGCATAAACCAAACTAAATGTAAACATGGCCCTACAGACTGGCTACACATGGCCTAATGTGGCAGCCATTTTGTCACATTTGACATAGTCTGATAAAATGGTAGTTGGTTTTGCTCTAACCTACTGGCAAGAGAGACCCATTCTCTTGTGCTGGGTAATGCACTCGTACCGTTGTCATCGTGTACCAACTAGTATCTTGACTCATCCCAGCAGGCAACCTTTTTCCATACTTCAGAAGTCCAAAGGTGGTGTTCCTTTGCCCATGAGTCATTATTGTTCCTTCTGACATATGGTGAGCAAAGGTACCCCTGTGGGATGGTGACTCCTGTAGCCGATAGCGAGGAGATAGTTCTGAATGGCACAGACGCCTTACATTTTTTGTTGTCCAGCATCGAATTCATTAGTGATCTGCTGTTCTCTAGGCCCTTCTGCCACCTCTTACCCTTCGAGCTAGCCAACGGTGACCTTTGCCATCAACGGTTGTTGCAGTAGAGGAACACTCTTCACATAGTGGCCCATGGAAGGCCCATTGCCTGCACAACTTTGGAGATGGAATGACCCATATGTGTGACATCAGTAATTTGGCTGCAATCAAACATGCAGAGATCTCTTTTTGCACATTCTGTGGTCAACTATTACTCACACAACCAATAAAAGGTCTGATGACATCGCAGTCACGTTCTATACAATACTATTATATTTACGGGACTGACCACAGTGCCATTTTGCCAAAACAGCTGCGATCTCTTAATTCAATTGCTCATCAGTGTATAATGTGCAAGGTGACTACAACTGCATCGGTATAGCATGTGTTCAAAATAAGCACCCTCACGTCTTGTGCATTGTTCACAACGGTCCTGTAGATTGTCAGGGATGTTGATGAGCACAGCTTGCTGAGGACAAAAAATTACTCTTATCTTCTTTTGTAATCCGAGAACATTTCTGGGTGGCTAATCTGACCATAAAACTGATTCTTTTTGACGGCCCCTAATTATGAAAGAAGATAGTAATTTTTTGTGAGACTTGTGGGTGCACATCTTGAACACATGCTATACCGACGGTTAGATACGTATTGCCATAGTTACTAGGAATCGTACAATTATGTATCTTGATGTTTAGAGCATGTTTGTAATTTGAGTGCTGTTTGTTATGCTGTACTCTCTCTCTATGTTAATATTTGCTGTTCTAGGCTACATTGTGGTTGTGTGAGAAGTATCCACTGAGTTTGCCAGAACAAATAATGCCTATAGTAGACCTGATGGCTATTTCCAGTACTCACTTTGCTAAACTCAAGGATTTTATACAAATGCAGTTACCAGCTGGTTTTCCAGTTAAAATCGGTATGTTTTATACATGTGTGTGTATGTGTGTATATATATATATATATATATATATGTTCTCTTTATTTATCCATCAGAGAGTATTGACATAAAAATTTATATATTTGATCATTTGTTGCAGTGTATGCATGCATTCCATAAAAATTACTTTGTATAAGAAAATGTTCATATTTATATCTATTGAAAGTACAAACTAACTTCCTTAGTAAATTAATTGAAGATTTTCCTTGTTTGAATAATTTTTGCATATTTCAGAAATTCCCATTTTCCACGTTGTGAATGCTCGAATAACATTTGGAAATATATTTGGCTTGGATGAAGATATACCCGGAGTAACTAGGGTACAAGAAGATGATCGATTAAGTTGTATTGTTGATGAGAGCTGCTTTGCACCACCACCCGGCTATACTAAACTCAGTATGTATATATTCCTAACACATTCTGGTCTGGGCCTGAATATCCCTTACAAAGATTCTGGACTGGGCATTTTTAAAGGTTTTTAAAAATATACATCATTGTACCTATGGGAGATATATGCATGATTCCACTTTCTTTGTGCTTGTTTGAGCATCTATTAATGAAATGTGTTGTTTATTTCATGTCAGCCAGTACCAGAGATTTTAAAATTGTTTATATATTATACCATGTTTTGTATATTAAAAAAATCTCTGTCTACTAAGTAAATAAATAAAAATAACATTGATGGATGTTCCTCCTAATCAATAAAATTTATATTTGGTACACAATATTATGTAATGGTACTAGTTTCGGCACTGCATGGTAGGGTTGGGCACTACGTCCATGTTTCGACACCCTGTGCTGGTACACAGTTACGTTCCGCTGTTGCGGAACACCGAGTATCTGTTGTTCCGAAACATTCTCGAGCGAGACCGAGACAGCGACTCGCTATCCCATCAGAAGTTGCACTATGCACTGCCCTTCGCATACTAGCTGACTGTCTATACCGGCAGGCAGTGTGCCACCACCTGCTGGGGTGTTCCGTGTTCTGTCATGTCTTCTTTGTTCTGTTAGTTCCGTTGCACCAGCAACTGGCCTTCTGTACATGTGAATAACAATGTGTTTTGTTTTCAATTGTTTTGTAAGCGTTTTCATTGAAGCCAACATATACCATACGAAAGACGGTAAACTTTGCATAATGTCGCACCGGAGTCCTGTTTAGGACTTTTTTACTAGAATATAACTGGACAGAGTGAAATGCAATTTATGTTCTTCAGTTTTGTCTGCAAAGGTATTTTCACTATACAGTCAAAAAATTAAGTGTATTCTCCTAATTCAATACATCATATAATTCATCATTAGATCATTAGATCTTAATTTTTCCTTTGTAAAGTGAAAACCATCAATACGGGATGATTCTAATATCTTGTAAAGGTATCTTCAACCGGCACAATGAGGAGACACTTCAAACTTAAACATCCCACAATTTTTATTTTTGTGTAAATAGAGTACTGACAGTTTATTTTTAATTTGTGAAAATAACATTGCGACATCTGTAAACACATCTCCTGCCAGTGTAATTGTGACAGGTGTATTTCAGAATAAATGAAAACATTCTTATCCTAAAAACAACATTTAGACATGATATTTTGGGTGTGTATTTCAGAGTTCCGACTGCTTCTTCACATATGTCTCAAGTAGTATTACAATATTATAAGTCCACCTCTTCAATACAATACAATATGATCCACTATTTCATATGGTCAAATATGAAACCCAGTCAAAAACCCAGTCAAGCTAGCGTTGCTGTAACAACCTGACGTACTTAATACGCTCCGTACAAAAAATCCTGAACATTTCTTCCAACAAATGTTTCAACGGAATTATAATATCAACTTGACTATCTTTTAGATCCATTCGACTACCATAATTTCCGAACTCCGCTAGCTTTGACATACGTTTTATCACAAGCAACGCCTCTACAGAAGTTCCATTTTCTTCTCGACTTTCAGATATCCCAAACATATACATTTTAAACTTGTTTATTACATTCACACTTCCGTTTTAAATAACTGACTGTGATTTTACCACATTGGATTCAACTTGGGAATTGAAGAAACATCCCCCTTTGATGATTGTGTTTATACTCAAGGCCATCACAGTCTTAATGATATTATAAAAATATGGATCCATTTTAGTTTTAGACTCTCAAAATTTCATGTTTAATCACGTTTTAATCTTCAAAACTGTTAATTTCACTCTCTTTTAACATACTTGGGTGCATTATCGTTGTTTTAGATGTTATTGTATAATGTTTTACGAAACCATTTTTCAACATTTTAACCTATAATTTATAAGTATATGTATTATTTTAAGATTGATATAGGCTGATGATGCCTGTAATGAGGGTGAAACATGTACCTTTTGACTTTTATGTATTATGTATAAAAAATATTTGACCATATGAAATAGTGGATCATATTGTATTGTATTGAAGAGGTGGACTTATAATATTGTAATAATACTTGAGACATACGTCAACTTCAATATGGAGCCAAAATGAGAGTAGTTACTTGCTTCTTCACATGCCGTGAAGTTTTATCCTGGCTCTAATTACTCACAATAACAGGCAGATACATACAGCTGGTGAAAATATCCTTGGATTAGTTACTTTCAAACACCTGTACTCTCATTGTAACAGTATTATGTGTTTTTCATATTGACCAAAAAAATCTTAACCTAAAAACAGCCTTTAAACGTGATTATTTGGCGCAAATTTCAGTGTTCCGACTGCTCTTTCACGTTCCATGCAGCTTTATGCTGGCCGTAACTACACACAGCACGTTCCCGCTGATGTGGAGCATGTCATGTTGCCTCACGAAGTTCACTCTACCACGCAGTTATAGTGCTGTTCACCGGCACACTGTACCAAAACACTCCACCTCAAGCTCCTAATATTTTGGAACAACTGATTGTTCTGGTCTGCCCAATCCTACTGCATGGGGCTATCCTTAGCCATATAACCATGAATATCTTAAAAACAAATTAACCTAAGCATAAAAATGTTTCTCGACATAAACACTTAAAATCTTGTCAGTTTGTTACATTAGAGCTTGGTAAAATGAGCCTACACTTGTGTTGATGATGTTTAAAATAGTTTTATACGCTCTTAAACTCTTGCAGTGTAGGTCATTTAAGGTGTTGAGCCTGATGTAGACAACATGTAATTCGTGTTATCCATATGTTAAAAAGATAAAAAGGGCCGATGACCTTAGGTGTTAGGCCCCTTTAAACAACAAGCAAACAAAAGATAAAAATTCACAATGTGGTCCAAATACATATGTAAGTACGTAGGTATTGACAAGTGTGGTATTATTATCGGTAGTTTTAAATGCTATTTTACCTTTGTTTCTTAAACGTATTGCTGTAGTTACGTGGTGGATATTGAAAGTGAAAATTGAAAATAATTTTTTGTTATTTGATTGCCTGACTAATTGAAATTTAGGTTTATTTTTTTGTTTTAGATATTAATTTGTTAATAAAGAATTTGTTGAAGCCATTTTGGTTTGCTATATTTCTAATAGTGTTTCTTTCTTTGTGCAGATTGTCTTTTGATAATGATATACTGTATGTTCTAGAAATCGTGCTATAAGAAGCTGCTCTTTATTGAGATGTCGGATGTATAGAATCTTGTCTTATAGTGTTTGCTTTTTGTGTAGGTTTCCTGTAGATGTATTCTAAATGGTCATTTTTTGTGGCAATTGTTGAATCCAAGTAGTTAAGTGATTGATTAATTTCTATCTTTACTGTAAACTTAATGTGTGGATCCATTATGTTTAGCTTCTCTAATATATTTGTTGCTATTGGTGTGACGTGTATCTGGACTTGTGAACACATCATCTACGTATCTCATCCAGTAATAGATGTTATCAGTTTTTCTGATCTTGGTATGTTCAAGACTTTTCATAATTCTGATATGATTAATCCCACTAATAAATTTCACAATCCAGGAATATACAGACTGGAATGTAAATGATGCATAGCAGGTTACATAGGACAGGCAGGAAGGAACTTTGCTACACTCTACGTTTAACACAACCATGCTATCAAACACAATAGATTTTCGGCTATGGGCTAGCTTACGAAAGACCAAAACCTGAATTTTAGGGAGATAAAACAAGATCTACCGTATTTCTCCGAATCCAAGACAATGTTCTTTTTTTCTCAGAATCTCATATGAAAAACCCTCATTTGCATTCGCGAACTACCAGTAATGAACACCACTGGCAGCTACCATGTATGGTAACACGCTGCTTATATTCCCCCCCTGCGCATATAACTCTACCTTCAGTGTCCGCATCTTTATTAGGCCTATAGGCGACATTGCTAGCCGCGGCGACCAGTTCTACAGTGCCTCTGCGTAACGTCACTGGTTTTCGGTATATAGTGAAGAGGGAATGACATTCTACTTGGTGGGAGACAGGCTCACAGCGCAAGCAACTGGGCGAGTGACAATCCTCTGAATGAATTTTTTTTAAAGTCCCTGTATTAGCCTCTACAAAAACTTTTCTCAAATATGCAGAATGGCATCAAAACATGCAAGCCTTCAAATTTTAGAAAGGCCATGGCTACTCAACGGCTGAGTTATAACATGTCTACTGTACCTGACGCTTAATAAAAAGAACTGTTTTACAGACAGAGGAATATTTTCATGATGGATCATAGTATTGTAAAAACATGTGGAACAGGTATTGCCAGCAAATTTTCAATGTGTTCTTGTCAATATTTTGATGCGAGTTTTAAGTTAATGGCTATTAAACATGCGGAAATGAAGAATAATTGAGCACCCGCAAGAAAATACAACATAACTAAAGCCAGTGTTCCGCACTAGCGTGAAGATCAAGATGGCTTAAAAAATTTGTAATGTACAAAAAAATGCATTTCGTGGCCCGCAACAAGGACGCTTTAAAGAAGTTGAAGATTAAATTGTGAGATCTGTGCGGAATGATCATACCACGGCGCAATAAACTCGTTGACCTTCAATATCCTCGTCTTCAATATACATCGCTAGCCGTTGAAGTTGGCCAAAGTCAGCAAGCGAGACGTGCATCTAGTGGCAGCCTGTTGTACCTGATGCTGAAAAGTAACAGTTTCATAGACGGCATGAATACTTTCCTGACCGAGCTCGATAGCTGCAGTCGCTTAATTGCGGCCAGTATCCAGTATTCGGGAGATCGTGGGTTCGAACCCCACTGTCGGCAGCCCTGAAGATGGTTTTCCGTGGTTTCCCATTTTCACACCAGGCAAATGCTGGGGCTGTACCTTAATTAAGGCCACGGCCGCTTCCTCCCCGCTCCTAGCCCTTCCCTGTCCCATCGTCGCCATAAGACCTATCTGTGTCGGTGCGACGTAAAGCAAATAACAAAAAAAAAAAACTTTCCTGGTGGGTCATCGTATCGTAGAGAAGTGGAACAGGTATTGCCAGCAAATTCTCAGTGGGTTCTCTTCGATAATATGATGCCAATTTGAATTTAAGAATAATTGTGCAGCCACAAGAAAATAGAGCATTACTAAAGCCAACATTCGGCATTGGCTGTCTGTAAATATGAAAATGTTCTTATCTCTGTAGTTCATGTTCAGATTTTCCTCAAGGCATGTTGTGATGGCTATCACTTCAGCTTGGAAAACTGTGGTGTGTCTGCCTAGGCTCATTTGGATTGATCTCTCAGGTCTTTCCCTGTTGATCCCTCCTCCTTTTCCTTTCTCAGTCCTTGAGCCATCTATCCACCACACAATATCTTCCCTACCAGTTTTCCATCTGTTAATGTCTCAGTCTTTCTTTTTTGTTATCTGGGTCTCAAATGGTTTCTCAAAGATATACTTTGGAATCATATGATAAGCTGGCATGTGTAAAACTTCCCCTGTTATTATTATGCTGTTAATTTTACAGTGTCCAAGATTGGGCCTTTGAGCCTTCCAGCATCCATTTTGCTCCAATCGATATGCACTCATTCTAGCTTGACCCTCTATAAAGTTACTTAATGGAAGAAGATCTAGTAGAGCATTCAAGGACCGGGCGGTTAGGAGCGCGCGGCTGTGAGCTTGCATCCGGGAGATAGTGGGTTCGAGTCCCACTGTCGGCAGCCCTGAAGATGGTTTTCCGTGGTGTCCCATTTTCACACCAGGCAAATGCTGGGGCTGTACCTTACTTAAGGCCACGGCCGCTTTCTTCCAACTCCTAGGCCTTACCTATCCTATCATCAGCATAAGACCTATCTGTGTTGGTGCGACGTAAAGCTACTAGCAAAAAAAAGGTATTCGGGGCTTCTGTCAGCATAGTTTTCATAGCCCCAGTCGTGGCTATACATGAAATTCTCTGAAGGCTATTTAGTTTGCTACTGACTTTTCCTTGACTTACTTTCATCCACCGAATGATTGCTGCATAGGTCATCAGTGGTCTAATGATCATTGTGTATATCCACATCACCATTCCCGGCTTTAGACCCCATGTTGTCCCGATTGCCCTCTTGCATGCATACAATAGGTTCTTGGCTTGGGTTATGTTTCTTTCTATATGTGGATTCCAGGTTAACTTTTTGTCTAAAACAACACCTAAGTGTAACACTTGTTCTTCCATATAGATTTCTTGCCCAAAGAGCTTCAGTGTTCTCGTCCCCTCCAATTTCCTCCTCCTTGTGAAAGAGACCAGTGTTATCTTGGTCGGGTTGACTGTGAGTTGTGCTTACCGACACCAGTTCTCCACAAGGTTAAATGATCTTTGCATGAGGTCCTGGATGACACTCATCACCTTACCTCTTACCACACTTACTAGATCATCTGCATATCCTTGTGTGTAAAATTCTGGTTCATTCGTTAAGCATGACTATTTTTCTATTCACCACAAGGTTCCACGGAAGAGGAGAAAGAACTCCTCCCTGCGCGCAACCTCGAGTGGCTCCAACCATTAGCGTCTCTTCAAACATAGTTGCTTTTATTTTCCTCTCGTCTGGATTTAATCCATTTTATGACATTTTGCTCACCCTACTCTCTTCAACAACTTTAATCATCGCATTGTAGGTTGTGTTACTGAAGGCCCCTTCTATGCCTAGAAATGCCACCAGTTTAGTTTCTTTATATTCAAGGTTTTTCTCTAGTTTCCAAACCAGATGATGGAGTGCTGTCTCAGTGGATCTGCCAGGTCTGTATGCAAACTGATTTTCATGTAAAGTTGAGTTCAGTTGCACTGTTTTCTGGATGTATTTATCCATTATCTTCTCCATTGCTTTTAGCATGAAGGAATTTAAACATAGTGGTCTATATGCTGCGGCTTGGGCATAGTTTGCCCTTCCAGGCTTTGGTACGAAAACCACTTTTAGCCTTAGACCATGATTTTGGCATGTATCTCAGAGCTAGACTTGCTCTAAAAATGTCTGTCAGAGCCTTGATGATTATCTCCCGTCCTTCCTGCAGGAGTATCGGGAGTATCTCATCTGGCCTTGGAGCCTTTATGGGCTGAAACATGTTGATTGCCCACCTCACGTGGTTAGGCTTAATTAATCGGTTGGCACAGTTCCAATGTGCCCTTAATGGTCTGGCCTCTGTTTCAACCATTCCTTCCCCTTCTACTTCCTCAGCCTCGGGAAAATGACACGCTAGCAAAACCTCCAGTGTCTCCCTTCCCGTCTAAGTGTATGTTCCATCGGGTTTTTCCATTATTCCCACTTGGTTTATATGTTCCTTTTTAAGAACCTTCTGGAGCCTTGCTGCTTCAGTGTTTGTTTCCACTTTCTCGCAAAACAGTCTCCAAGATATTTTTTTTGCCCTCCGTATCTCTGGGTTATACTCGGTGAGTTTCCTATTATATACGTCCCACATACCATCTCTTGATGATTTTTTATATAATGTTCTAACCTCTTTCTTCAAAACACATTGTTGTTATTCCACCACCTAACATTTTTGGCAGTTTTCTTTACTCTAAGAGGATAGTTGTCATGGTATGAGGCTAAAATGGCCTCTTCTAATTATTCTACTGCCTCATCCAATTCCCTCCATCTCCATACTTTTGTTTGGATCTTTTGTACAGCCTGCCATAGAACTTCTCTGTATCCATCCCAGTTTGTTCTTTTAGGATCTCCATACAATTCAATATCACATTGCCTAGCATCTATCACAAATTGGATATGCTGGTGGTCTGCCAAGGACGACTCCTCCAGCACCTTCCAATCTTTAATGAAGTTTGATAATGTGTGGTGCTCAATGTGATATTTATTACTTCTCTACGATTCTTATTTATGAATGTGTGTTTATTTCCTAGGTTTAATATTATCAATTCTGTTCTAATAATAAACTCTAGTAATGACTCACCCCTTGCATTGCAGTTGGTACTGCCCCATGCGTGTGATGTGAATTTGCACCTGCTCCGAGTACTAGGAGTTCACTTTTTCTCTTTGCTTTGCAAATCAGTTATAAAGAAGCCTACTTATGAACTGTATTTTAGTTGCAGGGATTCCATCTCGACACCATTCTTCAACAAAGTTATGAGTGAGAAAAGGTTTTCATTATTGTTGAAATTTTGTCATTTTGTTGACAATAAGACTTACGATGCCAACATGGGTGGGAAGTTGTTCAAAATCCCGCCAGGTTTGAATCCAATTTGCAAGAAGTGCGAAGAATTGTATACACCACAGGAAAACATTTGTGTGGCTGAATGGCTAATGCTGTGGAAAGGAAGGTTGCAGTGGAAGCAGTTTAGGAATCGCTTTGGTTTCAGATTGCTTGTTCTTTGTGAGAGTGGTTCAGGGTACATTAGTAATTTTATTATACACACTAGGAAGGATACAGACTTTGGGAACTTGTATCACAAAACTCCTATACACTGATCAGCCAGAATATTATGACCACCTACCTACTATCAATATAAACTCATCCATTGTAAGCTATAAATTTCATTTTTGTTCCGTATCAGTGCAATTATAAGAAATAAATTGACAAGAGGGTCCACCTTTTCAATACAATATATCAAATAAATAATATTCGAAGACTGAAGATGGCCACTAAGTGGCTGAAACTAGTCCCAAGACTGATGTAAATTATTTACTACTTATAAACCCGTCCAGGCGATAGCAGCGCCACCTGACAAGGAGTGATTATTAGTTGGACACACGCACAGTGCATGTAGTATCAGTGAGCGTGCTGCCCATGTGTAGAATGGAGAAGACTCGTACGGCACCAAAAATTCGCGAGGAGGTCAATAATATATATATATATCATCACTCGGCTCCCGCATTCCTTTAAATACAGAATTTATAGAAAACAAACACATAACGCTACAACCATTCATAATGACTCCATACACCCACCCAGCCAAAAGCGGTAAACCTATAATAGTATGATACACCGGGCTTTTAGTATTCCCATGTCAAAATCAAGACTTAAATAGAGAACTAAAAACAATACGTAGCATTGCAGTCCATAACGGCTATAATCGTAGTTTCATAGAACGAATAATTTATAAGTTCAAGCACAGACCGAAATCAAACCTACAAAAAGAAATAACTAGACCAAAAGTCTACTCAACATTCGCATATAATCCTAACATATATAGAATTACAAAAATATTCAAGAAAAATATCAACATTTCTTTTAAAACAACAGAAATCTTGACATATTTCATAACGCTAAACTAGTCAGCGCACCAAACCCATATGATAAATCGGGCGTATACAGATTTCACTGTAACAGCTGCGATAGTACATACATTGGACAAACAGAGAGATCCTTTAAGGTTAGGTATAATGAGCACGTCAACGCCATTAAATATAGGAGATTTTCAGCTATAGGACAACACATAAATGACTATAAACATAGTTTTCATGACATCAATCATGACATTGACGTCGTAGAAATATTGGGAAAAGGGCCCTTACTTGATATAACAGAACGTTTCATATCATTGGACCAGTATTTTAACCCTAATTATAATCTGAATGAGGTATCCGAAAAACCCACGATATTGTTTGACACGCTCATTTCAGTGATCAACAATCTAAAAAGACCGATAAATCAACCAGTACACAAAATGGTGCGCAATATGCTCATCTACTATCCCCTCCGTAATCCACGCCCTCCCGACCAATAACCTCGCATTACCGCGATCCCCCTTCCCCTACATCATATGCTCCGCCTCTCTTCTAGTACTCGTAGTCTGTTATCTGCCTTTCCAGTAGACAGTTCCTCTCTGGCTTTATTCTCGACAACGTTGTGCTTGGGGTGAGTTTCTATTTAAATAGAAATAGTGCTTTCTCAAAACTTTGTTATTCTTACGCTAATACGTAGTATATATATATCTTTCTCCTAGGTCCGTCTTGGATTGAGATAATTCTAGAACCTCAAAGACCTTGAATGTAATGCTCCAAGAAATTCCGGTTCACCAGTCCACTCCTGTTAAGTCGATCTATATTTTAAAGAACACTAGCAAGACGGAACATTATGTATATGAATATTGCACAACAACATTATATAATGAAATAAGAATTTCATTCTATTCAAACCCCAAAACAGAGTGAACTTGTAATCAATTCTAAAAGGAACTGTTTTGCCCACTAAAAATCTTTACTCAAGGGACCTCTATAATGAACAAATAATGTTTTAAAGTCTAAAATAATATCAGCCGAACTTATCATTTTACTCGATTTGTTGTTAAATAACCAAACTGCATTAACGCAAGACATTGAGTTACCAAAGACTTATACTGTAACATATCTCTACACCTAGTACAAATAGGTTACTGTTTCCGATTTGATAATAGGTGAACTCATTTTAATACATGTCAATTTTAGGTATTTTTGACCAAAATGCACAATTGCCTTCAAACGCCTAGCAGTTATTAAAATTTTCAAAGATTGAAATTTATTTTTTTTTTAACTAGATGCTAAATCAGCATTTTGTAATATTTAAAGAACCTGACAGAGTTTTAACTTTAGTCAAAAATTGTATAGAAGTAATGTCATAATATGTTGCATATAATATGCTACCAATTTTAATCTTAAGTTTTAAGGACTCCACCAAAACATTTTTAATAGTTATGTAAGAATATGGTCAATATTTATATATATTCATGTTGTATGTCATGTTAATATTGTACTTAAGCCTTGTCACAAAGTTTCCTATGGCTGATGATGGCATACAAATAATGCCGAAACCGGTCCCAATTTTTTGAAAGGTAATAAATTTGTGATGTGTTAATGACGTCACATTGTATTTGTATTGAAAAGGTGGACATAATTATCCTCAATTTATAGTGTAAATCTAGATTCAATACGGACCAAAATGAAGTTCTTAACTTTAAAAAGTCAATAATATGCGAGCTGCTCCATTCTCTGTCTCAAAAGTGCAACGCCGCCTTTGTGAACGAGGTTTAAAGGGGTGCATAGCGGCCAAAAAACCTTCATTACAGACTCAAAATAAGGTGAAAAGAATGCAATGGGCACAGCAACATAAAAACTGGAGCGTGCAGCAATGGTCCAAGGTGTTATTCATGGATGAATCGAAATTTGAAGTATTTGGGAGCCATCGTCGAATGTTTGTTCGTCAACTTCGTGGAGAACGTCTGAAGAGTCAGTGTGTGACACCTATGGTGGAGCATAGTGGAGGGTCGGTTATGGTGTGGGGATGTTTTGTGGGTGATAAAGTCGGTGATGTAGTGCGAATTAATGGAACATTAAAGAAGGAAGGATATCACAGGATACTGATCAATAATGCAGTTCCATCTGGCAAGAGGCTTATTGGTCATGGGTTTGTTCTGCAGCAGGACAATGACCCGAAACATTCTTCTAAATTGTGTAGAGGGTATGTCAGTAGAAAGGAGAAATGTGAGGAACTGAAAAATATGATTTGGCCAAGTCAGTCACCAGACTTAAATCCCATTGAACTGTTATGGGATGAACTTGACAAGGAGGTCCGAAAACTGAGGTCAACTAATGTTGAAGAGCTCTGGAATAATTTACAGAGCTGTTGGACTGTAGTATGTACACAAACACTACAAAATCTTATTTCCAGAATGCCAAGAGTTTGTGCAGCAGGGCAAAGGGTGGATACTTTGAAGAGGCTAAAATATAAACCATATTGTATTCTACTTAATGATAGAGAGAGAAAATACATATTTTGTTGGTCTATTTAGATTTTACAATGTGTTTGTACATTGAAGTAAAGTATCTAGTTTTGTGCATAGGTTATGTGATGGTTCATGTTTGTGGATTTCTGTAGTCACGTCCTAGTTCGTGAACCATGGGCAACGGCTGAGTGGCCTAGTAAGTGGTCCTGTGAGTCGGGATACCAGTTGCTATGGAATGGGCGTCAGTCATGGCCCTCCTTGTGCTCAGGCGGCTAGGACTATACAATTCACTGGTGGTCCATAACCCATTAGAGGAGAAATCCTCATTTGGACTATGTGCGAGTAGGATAGCATCCTGCTTCATGAATTTACCGAGCTCAGAACATTTTAAGCAAGCCTCGGACCTATGGGAGTAATGGAGTCCCACTCCCATTTGACAGGCGAGAGACTCCTTGGAAACAACTAGGCGAACAAAATGGAATTCGATGGGGAGCTATCAATATTAATGGGGCTTATGGAAGAAAGAAGGTAGAACTGGCTGAGTCAGCAAAGAGGATGCATCTGGATGTGCTAGGAGTAAGTGATATTCGGGTAAGGGGAGATAACGGGGAAGAGATAGGAGATTATAAAATGTACTTGACGGGTGTTAGAAAGGGAAGGGCAGAGTCTGGGGTAGGGCTCTTTATCAGGAATACCATTGCACGCAACATAGTTTCTGTTAGGCACGTAAATGAGCGAATGATGTGGGTAGATTTGTCAGTTGGAGGAATTAGGACAAGAATTGTGTCCGTGTATTCACCATGTGAGGGTGCAGATGAGGATGAAGTTGACAAGTTTTATGAAGCATTGAGTGACATCGTGGTCAGGATCAACAGCAAGGATAGAATAGTGCCAATGGGTGATTTCAATGCGAGAGTTGGGAATAGAACTGAAGAATACAAAAGGGTGATTGGTAAATGTGGGGAAGATACGGAAGCTAATGGGAATGGGAAGCGTTTGCTGGACTTCTGTGGTAGTATGGGTTTAGCTGTTACGAATACGTTCTTCAAGCATAAGGCTATTCACTGCTACACATGGGAGGCTAGAGGTACCAGATCCATACTAGACTATATCTTAACCGACTTTGAATTCAGGAAATATGTTAGGAATGTAAGGGTTTTTCGCGGATTTTCCGATGGTACAGACCACTATCTGATCTGTAGTGAACTAAGTATCTCTAGGCCTAGGGTAGAGAAAGTGAAATCTGTCTGCAAACAAATAAGGGTAGAAAATCTCCAGGATGAGGAAATTAGACAGAAGTACATGGATGTGATTAGTGAGAAGTTTCGAACAGTAGACAGTAAGCAGGTTCAGGATATAGAAAGAGAATGGGTGGCATACAGGGATGGTGTAGTAGAAATAGTAAGGGAATGCCTAGGAACAACTGTGTGTAAAGATGGGAAAAGGCGAACATCTTGGTGGAATGATGAAGTGAGAGCAGCCTGTAAACGTAAAAGGAAGGCTTATCAGAAATGGCTCCAAACAAGGGCCGAGGCAGACAGGGATTTGTACGTAGATGAAAGAAACAGAGCGAAACAAATAGTTGTTGAATCAAAAAAGAAGTCGTGGGAAGATTTTGGTAATAACTGGGAAAGGCTAGGTCAAGCAGCAGGGAAACCTTTCTGGACAGTAATAAAGAATCTTAGGAAGGGAGGGAAAAAGGAAATGAACAGTGTTTTGAGTAATTCAGGTGAACTCATAATAGATCCCAGGGAATCACTGGAGAGGTGGAGGGAATATTTTGAACATCTTCTCAATGTAAAAGGAAATCATCCTGGTGGTGTTGCGAACAGCCAAGCTCACGGGGAGGAGGAAAATGATGTTGATGAAATTATGCTTGAGGAAGTGGAAAGGATGGTAAATAAACTCCATTGTCATAAGGCAGCAGGAATAGATGAAATTAGACCTGAAATTGTGAAGTACAGTGGGAAGGCAGGGATGAAATGGCTTCATAGAGTAGTAGTAGCGTGGAGTGTTGGTAAGGTACCTTCAGATTGGACAAAAGCAGTAATTGCACTTATTTATAAGCAAGGGAACAGGAAGGATTGCAACAACTATTGAGGTATCTCATTGATTAGTATACCAGGCAAAGTATTCACAGGCATCTTGGAAGGGAGGGTGCGATCAGTCGTTGAGAGGAAGTTGGATGAAAACCAGTGTGGTTTCAGACCACAGAGAGGCTGTCAGGATCAGATTTTCAGTATGCGCCAGGTAATTGAAAAATCCTACGAGAGGAATATGCAGTTGTGTTTATGTTTCGTAGATCTAGAGAAAGCATATGACAGGGTACCGAGGGAAAAGATGTTCACTCTACTAGGGGACTATGGAATTAAAGGTAGATTATTAAAATCAATCAAAGGCATTTATGTTGACAATTGGGCTTCAGTGAGAATTGATGGTAGAATGAGTTCTTGGTTCAGGGTACTTACAGGGGTTAGACAAGGCTGTAATCTTTCACCTTTGCTGTTCGTAGTTTACATGGATCATCTGCTGAAAGGTATAAAATGGCAGGGAGGGATTCAGTTAGGTGGAAATGTAGTAAGCAGTTTGGCCTATGCTGACGACTTGGTCTTAATGGCGGATTGTGCTGAAAGCCTGCAGTCCAATATCTTGGAACGTGAAAATAGGTGCAATGAGTATGGTATGAAAATTAGCCTCTCGAAGACTAAATTGATGTCAGTAGGTAAGAAATTTAACAGAATTGAATGTCAGATTGGTGATACAACGCTAGAACAGGTCGATAATTTCAAGTATTTAGGTTGTGTGTTCTCCCAGGATGGTAATATAGTAAGTGAGACTGAATCAAGGTGTAGTAAAGCATTGAGCTCACAATTGCGATCAACAGTATTCTGTAAGAAGGAAGTCAGCTCTCAGACGAAACTATCTTTACATCGGTCTGTTTTCAGACCAACTTTGCTTTATGGGAGTGAAAGCTGGGTGGACTCAGGATATCTTATTCATAAGTTAGAAGTAACAGACATGAAAGTAGCAAGAATGATTGCTGGTACAAACAGGTGGGAACAATGGCGGGAGGGTACTTGGAATGAGGAGATAAAGGCTAATTTAGGAATGAACTCGATGGATGAAGCTGTACGCATAAACCGGCTTTGGGGGTGAGGTCATGTGAGGCGAATGGAGGAGGATAGGTTACCTCAGAGAATAATGGACTCTGCTATGGAGAGTAAGAGAAGTAGAGGGATACCAAGACGACGATATTTAGACTCAGTTTCTAACGATTTAAAGATAAGAGGTATAGAACTAAATGAGGCACAACACTAGTTGCAAATCGAGGATTGTGGCAACGTTTATTAAATTCACAGAGGCTTGCAGACTGAATGCTGAAAGGCATAACAGTCTATAATGATAATGTGATCGAAACCTTTTGACCGGTAGTGTATGTGCGAATGTTAACACCACGACATCGGCAGCTACGACTAAAAGGGGCATGTGACTATTGTCGCTGGACGTTGGCGCAGTGACAGAGCGTTGAATGGTCTGATGAATCCCGATACCTTCATCCTGCTGTTGGGAGGGTTCAAATCCATTGTCCCCCAGGGAATAGCTCCTTGACACATGTACTGTGGGACGAAGACAAGCTGGCGGCGGCTCAATTATACTTTGGGGAACATTCACGTGGGCATTCGTGGGTCCAGTTGAGCTCGTGCAAGGCACCATGACGGCCGAGAAGTTTCATACACTCGTTGGAGACCACGTACACCCCTTCACGACGATCATGCTTCCCAACGGCAGTGGCATTTTTCAACAAGATAATGCGCCATGTCACAAGGCCAGGAGTGTGAATGGAGTGGTTCGAGGAATACAGTGGTGAGTTGCATTGGATGTGCTGTCCCCCCAACTCACCCCCCGGAATTTACAAGAATTAGGTGACTTGTGTGTGCAAATGTGGTGCTAACTCCCTCCAGCGACCTACCAAAGCCTCATTACTTCCATGCCAAGACGCATTGCTGCTGATATCTGTGCCAAAGGTGGACGTACTGGCTATTATTTAGGTGGTCATAATGTTCTAGCTGATCAGTGTATCAAGTAGAGTAGTCCTGGAACTGGCACTTGAACGACTAAGCAAAGGATTCAGAGTATATCTAGATAACTGGTATTCCAGTGCCCAGTTAGCTGAAAATTTATGAAGCATGGACACTGATATGGTGAGAACGATGCATATAAATCACTTTGGGGTATCTGATGTACTCAAGAATAAACACATGAAGAAAGGTGAGAACATTGCCAGATATAAGGTCAAGATTATGGTCCTGCGCTGGAAGGATAAGAGGGAAGTTACAATGATTAGTACGATTCACGACAAGACCTTCATACATGTTGAGAAAAGGAACAAATTGGAACGAAAACCTAAGCTAGCAGTGGATTACGATAAGAATATGGGTGGGGTATATTAGAGTGATGGACATGAGAAAGAATAAAGAATTGCTGCTTCAAACTTTTCATTCATTTGCTAGACATTGTTTGTTTCAGTGCTTTTCAGCTATACAAGGAAAATTGAGAGACCAAAGACAGTTTGCACTTTATGATTGAGCTGGGCGAACAGATAGGTAAAGAGAATCTTGAAGAAGCATCCAATGGAATGAGAAGCCCACAAGTTGGAAGGCCATCATTGAAACCTGAACGAACATGATTTACAGAGAGACATTTCCCAGACTTCATCCCATCCAGTGACCAAAGTAGCGTGTGACAAGGAGGTGCAAAGGTGTTAGGAAAGAAAGTCTGTATTGGTGTCCAGACTGCAAGGTTGGACTTTGTGTAGCTCCGTGCTAAAAGGCGTATCTTTGTAAATAGAAAATCATTCAAGAAAAACGATGTTGAAGATTGTCTTACAATTTTGTTTTGTAACTTCATGTACAGTACTGACAGTCCTTTACTTTTATTTTGTACTGCTTTTCTTGCTATATTGTTATAAACCAAATTCATGTAGTGTAATGAAATGAAATGGCGTATGGCTTTTCATGCCGGGAGATCCCGGGACGGGTTTGGCTCACCAGATGCAGGTCTTTTGATATGACGCCGGTAGGCGACCTGCTCGTCTTGATGTCCCCATGTCAGGGAAATCAACCAATGATGGTTAAAATTCCTGACCCTGCCGGGAATCGAACCCGGGACCCCTGTGACCAAAGGCCAGCGCTAACCATTTAGCCATGGAGCCGGACATATAGTGTAATAATAACGTACTTCATTACAACAGTGGCATCATTTTATTGGTTGTTACTTAGTGTCAGATGTAGCCTCATAATGTAGTTGCAAGAAGTCAAATCAAATATCGAGTGATGGTTTGAATTAACAAGTGCAGATCAAAAGAAATCATTTTTCCCATTGCAAAAATCAGATGATCATAAATATGTCTCTTGGTCATGTCCATCCATCAACGGCTTCTAATTTTAGATGACCGTCAGCCATAAGACATAGAGTGCACATTCACCAGGTAGCACCGTATGACCATCGATCCATACCTTACATCACAGACTGCAAGGGTTACACTTCCGCCATACCTTTTGTGACGCTAAATTCCTTAATGCAAATTTTCAGATGACCACCAGCCATAAGACATATATATGTCGGAATGGGCAGGCTAAATAACTCTTCTTCCACCAAGGCATGCACTCATAATGGGCAGGACGAGTTACTTTGTCATTCGCGGAAGCATAATGGGCGTGACGAATTAACTCGTTTTCAGTCAAAATATATTCCCCGCTACGAATGTTTGTTTCTCATTGGAAACTCTCTGGTTAAGAGGCTAGTCATCAACCAGTTTTTGAAGTGACACTCACCATACAATGATGTGAATTATTTGTATTTGTACCACATTACTGCAAGAGTTCAAGAGTGTACGAAATTATTTTAAACATCATCATCACAAGCATGGACTCATTTTACCAAGTTCTAATGTAACAAACTGACATTCGTTGAGAAACATTTTTATGCTTAGGTTAATTCATTTTTATGATATTCATGGTTATATGGCTAAGGATGGTCCCATGCAGGGCTAAAACTAGTACTATTATATAATACTGTGTACCAAATATAAATTTGTGATGTTCTCAGTAATATTAATAGGGACGATGTCATAACACATGAATTAGAGAAGCAGCTGGGAATTTAGAGGTAACCATAGTTGGTATAGAAATGGCACAGAGGGTGAACAGAAATTGTGATTCAACAGGTAAATAACGATACGTATTTTTGAAACCAGCAATAAATACAATAGTAGAGAGGACCAAAAGTTTATAAACGAGGTTGAAACGACACCCACTTCAAAATCAGCTGCAAATGAGGTAACGTTAAATTGAACCAACCACATACAAAAACAATAAGGAAACAATCTGCATAGCGACAGTAAGAACAATTAACTTTGCACTAAATTGCTTTTAGAAGAGTCCAAGTAAAGAAAGGTTGACAAGCCATGAACAATCCCAGATAGAACAGAACATTATTGGTGAAAAGGGGAGGGAGAAAAAAGCCAGGTGTGCGATGGGAGGGAAGCGTCTTGCAGAGTAAACTGTCAGATTTGGAGAGAATGAACACAAAGTGCTGGAAATTCATACACTTATTGATGAAGAAAGTGATTCTCAAAGTTCTCAACTACATGTCATCGTCAGGTTCCAGCTTTAAAGTTCATGATTTAGAAAAAGCAAATGTCATGCTCATAGATGGTTCACTACTGCTCGATGACTTACAGACAGTTTGAAACAAGGCAAAGGTTTGAAGCCTGAAGGGCTGTGAGACTTAGTCACAGCACATAGTCATAAGCACAAATGCTTTTGCTCTCCCATTTGTCTCAAGGTAGCAATCCGGGCAGAGAAAATGGTAGTAATGGTGTGTAAACACACACAACATAGCTGTAAGCCCTCCACACCACACCAAATTTGAAACTGGGCTGACTTGCAGATGGAGTGGCACGGTATATATAGTGCGTGCGAGCATGGAAGGCACTAAAAAGATTTGAATAATACGTTCTTTTGAGAAGGTAACTTTGAGATGACGTAGCGAACGGCTGAATGCAGAAGTGAAGCGTTCGGTTGAACGATGGCAGGCGATGATAGTGGTGGTGCAACGAGTCAGTGAGGAGGTAATGTAACATATTCTTGTAGATTTTTGAGGGAATATTACAAATGATATTGATTAGGAGGAACATCCATCAATCTAATTTTTATTTATTTACACACCATCAATATGGAACATGAAGCTTATAAATTATGATGTCTACTAAGTAAGTACAGTTTTCTTAAATATTGTTATATTTACCCTATTTTGATCACGTAAAATGTGCATTGCAGTGACAAACCGACAACAAGAATCGAAATGATAAATAAAAAAAAGTGTTCAGTAATATTAGTAATAACAATAATGAAAATGGGAGCACCTATGAATTTTTTTAAAATATGTATATGACTATAGTGGCTCAGAAGGTGATATTAGCGAAAACACTCAGAGTGGAGATGATATTGAAGCTATGTAATTATACTTTTATGCACAAATGGAAATATAGACATCAGAATATGAATTCAAAACTACGTACATTTCATTTCGATTGAAATTTATTTCACAGCCTACTGCATGTTCCCACGCTTTTCATATTTGCATGAATACATAAGAATGTCTACATAATAGTAAATATTTCTGTTGTTTTTTGACCCTAGATATGAGGGATTACGATTGAATAAAATATCTAAAATATCACTAGGGGAGAGAGGGGCAATGGCACCCCTCTAAATCCCCTCTCATGGTAGCAAGCATTCTGTAATCTGCTTCAATCTAATGGGGAGTCACCATAAAGTTGATGTGAGCAGAATGTCAGCCTGAGTTGCGTATGTTTCTTGTGCTGTGCAGAAATATTCGTTTTGTTACATCATCTTACATCAAAAGAGTTGAATTTATATTAAGGTACGCACTAAACTGTCCACTTTTTTCTCGAAAGTCTTCAGTTTTCTTAATGTGAAATGCGATATCTTGTAATACACACATGATTTCTATTTTTCCTTCATCGGTTATAAAATGGCAGGACAGAAGGTATGAAGGTGTCTAGAGGGATAATCGTATGCGCTCTGCATCTCATTACCCCTTCAGTGCGTACAATTCTGTTCTCACCTTCGTCAGTTGGCTAGGCTATTTTACGGCATGACGATGATTGAACTACATCGCGTTGCCTATGAATTTGTAGACAGGAACAATCTTTCTAACAATTTTAATACCACTACTAAATTAGATGGCCGGCAAGAACTGGCCGCAAGGTTTCTTGACAAGAAACCCAGAACTCAGTCAGCAGAAACACGAAGCAACTAGCGTAAACAGAATTTTATAATTTAATAAAACAGAAGTTGACAGACTTTATCATAATCTCTTGACTGCCAGTGAAAAACGCAAGTTTCCTCCGTCATGTATTTATAACGTTGACGAAACCTACATTTTGACCGTCCAGAAGCCACCTCCAATAATTTACTGCAAAGGTCAAAAGCAACTAAGGACAGCGACCAGCTTAGAACGAGGACGAAATATTACTGTATGTTTCACCATGAATCCTACCCATGTTTATACTGTATATCCTAGTGTGAGGATGTCCACTGCAGTAACACGTGGAGGCCCTCCAGGAAGCATTTACGAGTGCTCCAAGTCAGGATGGATGAATGAGGACTTGTTCCTGACGTGGCTCAAGCATTTCGCTGCACACACGGAATCATCGGTGAAGAATCCAACTCTTCTTTTCGAGTCACACATCACTTTTCTCCTTTAATTTATGCAAGGAAAACAGAATTGTTGTTGTATCAATTCCTCTCCTGTCCCTATCAGAGCCTTAACATTTTGTGCGAAAACACAAAGGTCTAGGCCTAAGCAGCACTCTGAAATTTTGACAGCCACATCCAGAAAGTCAGTATTAGAAGAGTTGGAAAAGAAGAGAAAGAAATGATTGTACATATTGTCAAGAAGACTCGAGTTGCAAATTCACGAACATGAAGAAGACGAGGAAGGTACTTATCCAAGACAACAACAGTTTGTCAGATGAAATATGTGATGAAATGAAATGTCGTATGGCTTTTAGTGCCGGGATATCCCAGGACGGGTTCGACTCGCCAGGTGCAGGTCTTTCTATTTGACTCCCGTAGGTGACCTGCGCGTCATGATGAGGATGAAATGATGAAGACAACACATACACCCAGCCCCCGTGCCGTAGGAATTAACCAATTAAGGTTAAAATCCCCGACCCGGCCGGGAATCGAACCCGGGACCCTCTGAACCGAAGGCCAGTACGCTGACCGTTCAGCCAACGAGTCGGACAAATATGTGATGATAAACTTTGTCAAGATGACGATAATGATAATTACACGGAAGAAGTGGTGTCTGGGTTGCCACGGAGGAACACCACCAACGATGTTTTTGTCTTCTGTGGTGAAAGAAGTACATGCGTGCTATTGCCCCACATGGGTGGGTAATGGTACGCAAAACCAATATCTGTATTTTGAAAGAAGACTCGGGAACTTTACTACTTGTGTACTTATATTCCACACTCCGTATTCTTAACTATACTTCCTATCATACTGAAGTATTGTAGAAAGTTTGGATCCAACATAGCACCTTATACAGGTGTTTTGCCTTAGATGCATGCAATTGCCCCTCCCTCCCCTATCATCAAGTGGTCGTTTGCTGTGAGAAGCCATGTTTTAGAGCACATTGATTGACAACATCTATTAATGCACACTTATCAAAAATATAATAAATTCTCTGATTTAGAGAGATAAATCTGCCATCTGTTTAATACTCTTGTAACTAATACATGAAGAAACACAATGTATGCGCCAGAATGCATGCGTAGCTCGTTCTCGATTTTTAGTGAATTGTCAAAGCTTGCTATGGGCTATGCTCACAGCGCGATGTGAACGTCATTATGTCCGCTGCGAGCTATGCTTGTATTTAGGCTGGAATGAGCTAATAGATTTGCAGATTGATTACATGTAAGCTGCTTGTTGTTGATATTGTCGTCATCAGTCCATAGATTGATTTGATGCAGCCCTCCATGCATCCTATCCTGACAAACCTTTTCATTTGTATGTAACTAATACATCCTACATTTATTCTAAATCTGTTTGTTATATTCAAACTTTGGTCTAACCCTTCTGTTCTTACCCCCAGTACTTCCTTCAAAATTTGACAGTGTCCTGTACATCTCAAGATATGTCCTATCTATGTATATCTTCCGGTCATATTTTGCCAAATCCCTCTAACGAACTTGATTCTCTACCATTTCATTTGTGATCCTATCTACCAGTCTTGCCTTCAGCATTTTTATGTAACACCACATTTTAAAAGCTACTATTCTCTTTCTGCACAAGTTACTGTCCATGTTTCACTTCCATGTAATGCTACACTTCACTCAAAAGTAAAACATCTTTCTAATATGCATAGCTATATTTGAAATGAGCAAATTTATTTTCGTATGAAAGGCCTTTCTTTAATGGACAGGTCAGGAATGTCCTACTATATTATGCACTCTTTAATATGGCATTCTATGATTCATTATATTCTGTAATCCAGCACTGATCAAGCCACTCTCGTTCAGATTTTTCAAGGTGGATTATTGCATTCGTTGACCTTAACTGCCATGTCACGCCACTGCGTTCTGTGCCCATCATTTGCTTTAGTTACCAGCTGTTAACCTGTGTTTCACGCAGTTATACAGTGCCGTCTACGACCGTTGTGCCCATGTGTTCAGTTCACTCAGTGTTTATTGTGACTGTCAGTTTTCAGTTCAGCACAGTGTTCCTGTTTTCTAGAGTGTTACATATCACATTTGCACAATATTACAACTACAGTGTACTGTACTGTAAGATGTTCTCCAAGTCCAGCGGGAGTTCTTTGAGTGCTAATGAAACTAAGCATAAGCATGTGACTCTCACGATGCAGCAAAGGCTAAAGATAATAAATACATGGTCTCGAAAAAGGCAAAAACAGAAACTTCATAATGCGTGATTTAAATATTGTTTCCTCGACAATTTAAGATCATACATATATAAATAAATTTTTTTTAAAGAAATTAAGAAGTTGGCTGATCAAGCTGTAACAGCAACTCTAAACATGAAATTCTTAATAGGTTCCCGTACACTTTATTTAGTGTGAAAAAATCAGAGGGAAAACCTGTGACTGGGCCAATGATATTGAGAAAGCAAATAATTTTCATCTTGATCTAATTAGATAAAGTGCTTGCTTTCCGATGGTTGGCTTTAGAAATTTTAAATTTGATGCCAAATGTGGAAGCAGGATGTAGTTGGAGAAAGTGGATCTGCTGATGAATATAAGGACTATTTTAGCAGCCTTTTTTTACTGTTGGACTTAACCCATTGTCAAGATCACAATGCCAATGTCACCAGCCTTTCATGCTATTGTTTGCCTATGTCTGCTCTGGCAGGTGGGGATAAAAAAAAAAATGTTAAGGGGTGAAATAAAGTCAGATTGACTGTTTTGTTGTGTTTAGATGGTTCTGGCGACCATCAACTGACAAATGTTGTGATTGCTAAATATAAAAATTCCAAAGCTCTAAAAGGAATCTCAAACTCGTCTTGCCGTTTGGACTCTAACTGGGATGTAACAGACTTCCAAGAACAGTTTAGTGTCAGAGATATAGTTTTTGCATTTGCCTTAGCATGGAATCAGGTGAATGAACTGACTACAGTGGTGCTGGCCAAACTTTGGTGTAATGATGAAATGTCGTATCCCGGCCAACAGGTGAGACGCCGAGCAGTGAGTGGAATCACCTGATGGCTAACAACAGTACTAAAAACGAAAGGGATATAAGATGGTAATTTATAGGCGTTAGGTAAGTTGGTTGTTAAGATTTGAAACTCATGATTTCCTATATATGTGCGTATATTAACAGATGATGTACAAAGAATATGCACGTACAATTGAAGTCGGTCACGTAATGTGACGTACTGGAACTAGCCTTCCTCAGAATGGCTACTCCAAGTAAATGCAAATGGACTCTAAACCTTAGAGTACCACTGAAATGCTAAAGCGATGTAAAAACATCGTGGAGTCTCACAGAGATTCCTCAAGCTTTAAGTTGCCAACTACAATAAAACCCAGAACTAGGGCTTAAGTCGAGAATCAAAGTATGAATGATGAATACCAAGTGTTAGCACCACCGTTCAACCTGATCTACTAAGAAATATTCTAAATAGTGAGACCGCTTGGAGAATCGATCGTGATTCCCTAAAGTGAGCGGAAAGCAAGGCTTCCAAAGCAAAGACTAATGCAATAAGACGCTCATTCCTTCAATTACATATGTGTTTAAAGGGACTAGCAATATGATATGAGGGTCTCCCCTCCTCTTAGATAAAGCCTTACTGGCTTACCATTGGTGCTACCACCTCCCCCATTTATCTCAAAATTCCAAGCTATGCACGTGGCAATATTTATTAACATGATCTTGACTTCTCGCCCTTATTCCTATGCTCATAAAATAACTCTCCCATTTCTAATACTTGTCATCATAAACATGACTCTGCGTCCCGTTTCACTTAGTTGGGTCGCCATTAATTTTAAGTATGGTATCCTTCAAACTACCCCCTTTTCTTGCCATCTGCAGATGACAGGACGTGACTATTTAGATTTGTCCGTATCGACTTCCTCGTGAGACCTCTTGACCTCACACAACTCTATTTTTAACTGTCATTCTATATCACCCCAACACTTGGCTGCTCAGACAGCACAGCCAATGGATTGAGTTACCAAAGTAATCACTATGTATTACTTATGTACTGCTACTTGATGAAGGTTCGTGTCCCTGGACATGACACCTCCCCCCTTAGGAAAGAAACTAGTTGCCACACATGCAACTGGTTTCCATCTGAGTACACGTACATACAGGGTTAATTACTGCATGTACCTTACATGGCACATTACATTTTAGCAATATTACATTACATTTCATAGATACACTTCAACTTATTACATTTTGACATTAATACAATTCTCTTTACCCTTCATACAATTAAATATTATTTTTCATAAATACATTTCACATTACAATTAACATATTCTTCCACAGTAAACCATATTGCATTAATACATTTCAGTTCATATATTCCACAGTACATATAGTACTTAATATAACACAGTTTAGATTTAACATCTTATACATATCAGTTTATATATTTCACAGTACATATAACACTTCATTTTTAATTTCACAGTACTTAATATAACTCATTTACATTTCACAATTTTCATTTCACATTTCACAGTAATTAATACATATCAATTTATATGTTTCACAGTACATATAACTTTACTTTCCAGCCTTCTCTGGTCGGTTTTTACTTCCGTACCAAACTCTTGGAATGGCCGGCTTCGAGATTGCAATAGCAACTCGGTTCCCCTGACTATACTTCTTGAGTAAGTCTTACAAACTTGTGCAGTCACTGCTGACACATTACCCGTACCAAACTCATAGGAATGGACGCTTGGACCGTGCCTCTCTCGACACGTCTGAACTGTGCTTCCTTAGGCCAGTCTCACAAATTTTTGTGCAGTCATTACTGACACATTACCCGTACCAAACTCATAGGAATGGACGCTTGGGTCTTCCCTCCCTCGACAAGCCCGAACTGTACCCTTTAGGCCAGTCTCATGAAATTTTACCTTAACATTAAGTTGCCTGTTCGACTCTGCCCCTTGGCAAGTCTTTTTGTTTACTTTAACAATTTTAAAGTTACATTTGTTACATTACAGCCTTAACACTGTCTTACTAGTGATTCATTACTGATACAATGGTCATTGAAATTTTTACTTTACTAATGTGGTTATGCTCCCTCTTTATTGCCTCCTTGGCTCTCTGATGAGAGACCTTTCATTAAGCTCTATATTGGAAGTAGTAAGATCTGTCATACTTCTACCCCTGCGCTCATTTACACGCTTTCCTCTTACATACTCCTGTCTATCAAAGTGCACTGTGACGTCCTCGTCTGAACAATGTGAGTTAGGACCATTAATTATGGTTTGGTGGATACATACCTTTCCGCAACACTCATCTCCTAGCTCTGACAGTTTATGAGCAAGTCGAAATCTTTTGCAACAACAGCAGGAACATAATAATAACAAAATAACAGCAATTGTTCCTCCGCCTATATAAGACAGAAAATTCAACTTATCCAATTTATGATTTTGCTTTAATTCATCCTCCTGTTCAAGTATTAATTTTTCAACTGTCTCTACATTATGACTTGCTAATTTTAATTCCTCTGCATGGTGAAGCACATTTACCAACGGTATCTTTCCTTCATCCTGCAATTGACTCAATTTAGTGTTAATTCCTAAATGATCGCAACAGTCATACTGTAACAATAGATAAGGTACAAACCCTTGATCTTTGGTACTATTTGTTTTAATTACATTTGAAGATTGAATTTTTGATTTTGGCCCAAAGGCCGTACATCTATTAAACATTGTTATTATTCCTGTACCTGTTGACTTAGCATCACTTGTGTGCAACTTCTGACATACTACTGTTATTTTTACCTCCTGTGGAGCGATATAAATCCATTTATTTTCTCTTAAGGGAAACCACATTACTTCTTGTACTCTAATTACATATTTTTGACAATCTTGTGGCATAACCTGTGCCCCTGTCAACAATTTTCCTACACATTCCTCATGTGAATGAGCTAGTTTGATAGTAAACTCTTGTTTGCATACCTTAAGTTTATCATTCAACCTTTTACAATTATTAATTTGATTTTCAATTAACATTACATAATTTTGCCTGTTCTGATCCGAAAGTATAAATTCCTTTTCACTGTTGATAAAAACAAAGTTTTCTACCTCACCATTCACTCTTGTTGGGAATGGTATAACCTTAATAAGATCATATTTTACCTTATCTACCAATGGCACCTTTACAATGTAACCAAGTATCTCTTTAGTAATGAACACTTCAATCTCTGCTATTCTAGTTATTAAATAGCCATAAGCCAGTCTCAACTCAACAGGTAATGTCATTCCTCGTGGGAAATTATTCTGTGCCTTTGAAAACGACCTTATTATATCACTAGGACTTATAATCTGAGGTTGTAAGACCCCCCCCCCTTTTTTTTTTTTTTTTTTTGCTAGGGGTTTTACGTCGCACCGACACAGATAGGTCTTATGGCGACGATGGGATAGGAAAGGCCTAGGAGTTGGAAGGAAGCAGCCGTGGCCTTAATTAAGGTACAGCCCCAGCATTTGCCTGGTGTGAAAATGGGAAACCACGGAAAACCATCTTCAGGGCTGCCGATAGTGGGATTCGAACCTACTATCTCCCGGATGCAAGCTCACAGCCGCGCGCCTCTGCGCGCACGGCCAACTCGCCCGGTGAGACCCCCCTTTTGAGCCAACATTATTCCATTTAACAAGATCTCATAATGATCTTTTAATTGCGCTAAGAATCCTTGCATGTCAATTAAATGCCTATTGACCGCGATTTCAATCTCCTTTCTCCTAAATGCACTTTCTATTTGCTCAGTCTCGTCCTTCAGATATTCCCGTATTGTTGCTATATTATCGCTTAATTCTTTTTTCTTTCATGGCGACGTCATACAATGAGCTATTCATTGATTGTAACGTACTTTTTACTACAATCATCTGTTCTTTCCCGACTTTTAACATCGATAAATTCTCTGATTCAAGATCCTTAATGTGACTTTGATAATAGATGGCGTCTTGCGAGTCTAAGGTTCCAAATAAAATTTTAGCAATACTTCCTACAAAATTAAGAACTCCTCGCTTCATTCTATTCTGATCTGAATTTTCTTTCTCCTCAGTCTTAGTTGTTTGTCTTATTAATTCACGCAAATTTTGAGTTTCATTTAATTGCATAATTAAAAGTTTTACCTCATTCTCACACGTATATGTTAAATTTACTTCCAGTTCTGAACACAATCTCATGGTTCTCTGAATGAATTTCTTACCAACATTATACGCATCATTTAACGCTTCTAAATTTACATAAGTTACTACCCTCCATTCAGTGTTATAGAGGGCCGGTTCTATCATCTGCTACTAAAGTGGCTGGCAGCTGCCCGGGAGGTAAACTACCTGGGGATGTAAAGCAGCTGATATTTTGCGTTGTGTCCAACCACCTCCGCGCAAGCGCCGGGTAGCTACCAGGAGCTAGACACCGATATACGGAGTTGGCTAGACTGATTTTCAGCGACTTCTCGCTTTCGAGTGTGGTGCTATCTATCGTCACATGTATGAAGCTCATTTCGATTGTCTTATTTTCCTGTGTTTGCATCTGATGATTATCTTCAAAAAGCCTAATAAGGGGAGTCTTAAGAGTTATGGACAACGATTTATGTCAAGCTTTCGTGATTTTAATCTATGAGCTTCAAAATCAATACCTAATTGGGATTAAAATCTCGAGATTACATTTTCTTATGCCAGTTATAACCTGTCATGTAAGGCAGCATTTTTGGAAAGTATTCTCGTAGTAGATTGGTCAAGTCGCTCGCTCCGTAATAGAAGGTACGCAGGTTTTCATCGTCTTTCTAATTTACATTTTATAAAATATTTTCGTTCCCTGCCGTTGTTCTTAACTCTTTTTCACGCACTTTCATATACGTATATACACCCAACATCTTCCTTACGGACTTATTGACTTTGAGCATTCTATCTGCAGACTTCTATGAATTGATTATCTCCACGATGCTCTATTTGCAACTAGCTCTGTGACCTCGTTTAGTTCCACATGCTTCCATTTATTTATAATGCATTTCATTGTAATGTTTATGAAGATAAAGTTGGAAGGTACCGTACTGTTAAAGAACTAATCGGGGTAAATATCCATCATAGGAAGAGGAATTCGGGAATGGAATAGTTTCCAATTTCTTCGAAATCATTTACAAGAAGACTGTGTAAACAACTGATGAGGAATCTGCTACCTGGGCGACAGTCCTATACGGTATGCTATATTAATCGTAACATCACTTTCTATAAGTAGCACACATATAAAGCATTTTCCTAGTAGACGTAATATTGTGATTAAACATTTCAATGAAATATGTTATTAACAAAAGAACGTATGAAAAGAGGCATACAGATTAATACAAAGCTAATAATGAAAAAAAGAAAGATTCGTTATAATGAAGACTCGAACCTGCAAACCTCGTAGTATGAACTGCGCGCGTTAGCCATTATGCTAAGAAGTAACTTGGGGTAATATGGATACAAAGAAATAAGTTATACCTGGTGTTTGAAAACTGAAAGAGTAGAATATTAAATGTCATTTGAAATTATTTCCAAATAGGTTTCGATTTTATATCCTTTCAGAGTTTATTTGCGAAAGTTTGACGTATAAAATGTGTTCCCTACGCTATCAATGCAAGAGGCTGGTGTGACCGTTGCAACTCTAAGGAAGCATTAATGTTCAAAATTCTGCAATGCAATATCGATCACTGTTACAGTATAATCCTTTTTTCAGTATACTAAGCTAATTTGAGTTGTATGTCACCAGAAATACGGCTAATAAAGTTCAGCTCTCAAAACTTGCCCGGCAGGTAAAGTCTTATTGGGTCCTCGAAGTGGCCGATAAATTACGCGCCGGGTAACGACGATTTATGCTGCCGATAGCGCTACCTGGGAGTGATCGAACGGAAACATCCTTTTACGCGGAGGGCAAGTTACGGGCTACTTTACCAGTAGGTGGTAGAACTGGCCCAGAGTTGAACTTCTCCTAGCTTGTCGAAATAAACCCCTGGGGTGGACTCATATGGTTGGAGCTGGAATTGGAATCAATTGCCTTTCCTCCTTTTGTAAATATCGCCATCACTGTGATTGCCGCTGCTATCAGCGCCATTGACCTGCAAGTAACAGTTTTGTGTTACCTTGCATTGCCTATAATTTATTACTGGTTGTTCACAATGTATTTACATACAATATTCCTTCTCATTTAAATATATAACTGTAATCGATTACTGTGTACTGTAACGAGCTTCCCTCGCTTATTCATATTCAAAATGCAGTTCACTCCTGAAACATCCCGTACTCTGTACGGGTCAACAAAGTTTGGACTCAATGTTTTGCTACGACCTCGCCTTACTGAATCATTTCTCTGGTCCCCTGCCTTAAACGTTACTTCCTTTACTCTTGTGTCATACTGGACTTTATTTTTCAATTTAGTTTCTATTAGAGTATTACGTGCTACCTCGTGACTTTCTCTAAGCCTCCGAGCTAATTCCTCCACATAGTTTTCAGGTTCTTTGTAATTCTTTTCGTTTGGTTTTCTCTGCAATGTCCCTGGTATATTCGCCTTTCTTCAGAATACTAATTCAAATGGTGTGAAATTAGTTGACGTACTTTTCATTGTATTGTAATCAAAAGTTGCCATTGAAATGAATTTGTCCCAATCGTCTTGGGTTCCACATACATAGTGTCTCAAAAATTCAGCTAATACTGCATGAGACCTCTCTAAAACTTCCGTTTGACTGTGGCCTAAATGCGGCAGTATGAATCTTCTTAATATTTAACAATCTACATAATTTCTTCATTACTTCACTCATAAAGTTGCTACCTTGGTCAGTTAATATTACACTTGGTATTCCAAATGTTCGTACTACATTGACCATCAATGCCCTTGCTTCTTGATTTTTCATTGGCACTGCTACTAAGTACTTCGATAACTGATCTTGACACATTAAAATAAATTTGTTTCCGTCAGTTGTAAGTGGAAGTGGTCCAACCACATCTAACGCGATTTTCTCAAACACAATCTGTGATGTGTCTGTGATTACCATATGCGCCTTCGTATCTGGCTTGGTAAACTTATTAGTTTGACATGAACGACATGATCGAATGTATTACTCTACATCTTTCTTCATTCCTGGCCACTCAATATAATCCTTTAACATAGCATACGTGCGTGTAATGCCTTGATGTCCTCCAACTAAAGATGCATGAAATTCTTTCATAATCTCTTGCTTTTCATCCTCTGTTAATTTCTCTGTGAATCTCTCATCTGTTTCCATATCTGAAACTTCTTCCTGTTCAACCTCATCTAATTTGTGTATTCTGCTCAGTGCGTCTGCATTTGTATTTAACTTTCCTTGTTTATAAACAACATCGAAATCGTATTCTGCTAACTTCAATCTAAATTTTAGCAATTTTGAGGTTGGATCTTGCACATTAAATACCCATTTACGTGGTTTATGACCCGTCACTACAGTGAACTTTCGTCCTAAGACATACGGTCAAAAATACTTTACTGCAAATACAATTCCTAACATTTCCTTTTCTGTTGTTGAATAATTTCTTTCTGCCTTATTCAATACTCTAGATATGTATGCTACTGGCAAATCGCTTCCTACCTTCCCTTGCGAGAATACTGCGCCAACGCTTCATTGCTTGCATCGGTTGTTACAATAAACGGCTTCTCGAAATCTGGATATTGTAAAATCGGATACGTTATTAACTTATTCTTTAAAGTCTGAAATGCTTCCTCTTGTTTAATTTCCCATTTATAGTCTACTTCTTTCTTTAAAAGTTCATACAGTGGTTTAGCAATTTTGCTATAATCTGGTATAAAACGTCTGTAATATCCCGATAATCCCAAAAATCCCTTAAGTTGTTTCGTGGTCGTGGGTTGAGAAAAATCTCTCTTAACTTCTCAAAAACGTCGATCATTTTACTATTATTATTATTATTATTATTATTATTATTATTATTATTATTATTATACTGAATCTCCAAAATAATTATATAATTTAATTTCATTTAATAAACCTTTAATTCACTTTACTTCCGCTAATACATTTGTCATTAATCTCATGAGCGTCACTGACGTACGTTTATATTCAAAATTCCGATCTAATGCTGAAAATACGTTTTTTTATGTAATCTAATTAGCATAAACACTTAATTCCATTTACTCCGCCAATTAATCTCATGAACGTCATTTACATACGCTTATTTTAATTGCCGATCTAATACTGAAAATGCAGTCTTTTCAATATCGTTTTCTCTACTTCAACTTGATAATTATTATTATTATTGAATTTCCCATTACAAACCCTATTTTACAAGTAGTATATTAGGGTTATAGATAGTGAGATTAAGTTAATACATGACAATTCAATTAAAATAGAGATGACTTATAAATTAGATGGAGAAATTTAACAAACACTTTATAACAACATCTTCTCTGAAATACCATAGTGAGAGGTGCTTGGTATTCTATATTACACATGTTTAAATGCATTAATAATTCATATCTACTCCTGTTAAAAATCGGACACTCAAATAAGAGATGAGGAACAGTTTGTTGCATTTCACAGGTACAAGTGTAGGGCTTCTGAACACTGATTCCAAACCTCTCGAAGTATAATAATAATAACTTGATAATAGCTATTGGCTAAATCAATTGTCGAGAAATAATTCGCTTTCTCTATTGAGTTACTTAAATCCGTAGTACCTGGTATAGGGTACACGCTACCGATCGTAATCTCGTTTAATTTTCTATCTAAATAAAATCTATCATTACATTTTGAACATATTTCAAATATCTTTTCTCTATCACTCTTTAGCATATGATCTGCCCTAATTAGTTCGATTACTCTTAGAGTTCTCGATTGTGTACATTTCTGTGCGTCACTTTTTTCTACTTTCATTACGTGCGCATACGTACTTTCCATTCTCCGATGTACTGTTATTACTTTAGCTTCTCTAATTTCTCTAATTTCTATTTGATGTCTGCCAGCATTCACTTCTATGAATTCCTCCGTGCAATTAATTACAGAATCCTTCAATACATCTCTACCTATCAATCCGTCTTGTGACAACTGAAATTCATCATCTACTACATGCAATTTGCATTGAGGTGTTCCCAAAGTTACCTTCGCGGTTCCACTCGTGAATAGTGTTCCTTTGCTAATTCCTAGCAGTTTTAATCTATCACTTGTATCTATCTTTATTTCCTTCGGTACGCATTGTTTCTTTATTACACTTATTTCTGAGCCTGTATCGATTAAAAATCGAAAAGGTCTGTGTACATCATTTATAGATAGTAAAACTGTCCCTTCATTGTTATTACACTTATTGTGTACTTGGCCTATGTGAACACTTTTAGGACCTATAACCGGCCTTGCGTCATGATCCTGTTCTAGTTTTCCGCCTGCTTGTTCTCGTAACCTTTACCCTTGTAATTAGTGAATTGCTGCGGTTTACTACTTTTACAATTCTTCTCTACATGCCCTGTTCTCTTACAACGTTTACAAACTATTACTCTGCACTCTCGTGAATAGTGCCCTTCCTTATTACAATTGTAACACGTTAGTGCCTTAACTTCTTTTGGTCGCATTTTAAGAAAACATGCGGATGCCGAAAATCCTTTCTTATTGCAATTACTACAATATTTATCTCTGCTAACTGATTCACCATGCTTTTCTTTACTTGAGAGTACGGCCGACTCTGCTTGGGCCGCCACCTCAACTGCTAAACCGAAATCATCCGTAATGTTCCTACTACGGACAATTGTTTGAATGCTTTTATCAATTAATCCTTGTACAAAACATGATATGCCTAACTCTCCTATTAAATTCGCTCTATGTACTTTTGCCTCCGGTTCGACTCTTGCCGTGGCAACTTCTTTAAGTTCGCTTACCATTGCATCCATTCTCAAACCCCAAGCTACTACAGATTCATCCTTATTTTGCTGTGCTTTAAACATTTTACATGTGTAATGATCAATAGTCCTACGCTCTCCATAATTTCCAAACAAAGCTGCCGTCACTTTGGCCAGCTTGTAACATCCTGTCTTTCTAATAACTTGCTTCTAGCTTCGCCCGTTATTCTGGTAAGAACATATTTAAAAAACAGCGGATGTTCATCTGGTTGTACAAATTCTATTGCTGAATCTACATTTGCACAGAACTCTTTCAACCAAATCCAATTTCCCCCGTCAAAAGGATCTCCAATTAACTTGAACGCTTGATTGATATTAATATAATTGTTATCTGAATAATCACTGGCACTTCCCATTTCAGAATTAGACATACTGATTTTGAGTTTGGCTTACCTTACAATATTTGGTCTTCTACTGCTTGCTGATGGTGAGCTGACGACATGCAGGTTCGCCGGGTCGATTGCGTCTTCCTTCCTTGGACTCCTATAAATCCTTCTGCTACTCCGTGGGCCAGCCCTTGCGCCTTCTTGGTTCTGCTCTCTGTCTGGTTATGGACTTCTTCCTACTGCTGACCACCCCTTAGTCTACTAGGATAGACAGCCGCTGGACTTCTTCTTTCTCCTTCCGACTGCCCCTCAGTCTACTAGGATAGACAGCCGCTTAGGAAACCACCAACGCCTGGTCAAGAGCTAAAACAACCCTGGATGGACGTCGAACTCAGGACCAACCCCACAAAACTGGCACCAGTTTTTCTTTTCCTGTCGTATCCCGGCCAACAGGTGAGACGCCGAGCGATGAGTGGAATCACCTGATGGCTAACAACAGTACTAAAAACTAAAGGGAAATAAGATGGTAATTTATAGGCGTTAGGTAAGTTGGTTGTTAAGAGTTGAAACTCATATGATTTCCTATATATGTGCGTATATTAACAGATGATATACAAAGAATATGCACGTACAATTGAAGTCGGTCACGTAATGTGACGTACTTCCTCAGAACGGCTACTCCAAGTAAATGCAAATGGACTCTAAACCTTAGAGTACCACTGAAATGCTAAAGCGATGTAAAAACAGAGTATCGTGTCTCACAGAGATTCCTCAAGCTGTAAGTTGCCAACTATGATAAAACCCAGAAGAACTAGAGCTTAAGTCGAGAATCAAAGTATGAATAATGAATACCAAGTGTTAGCACCACCGTTCAACCTGATCTACTAAGAAATATTCTAAACAGCGAGAACGCTTGGAGAATCGATTGCGATTCCCTAACGTGAGCGGAAGGCAAGGCTTCCAAAGCGAAGACTAATGCAATAAGACGCCCGTTCCTTCAATTACATATGTATTTAAAGGGACTAGCAATATGATATGAGGGTCTCCCCTCCTCTTAGATAAAGCCTTACTGGCTTACCATTGGTGCTACCACCTCCCCCATGTATCACAAAATTCCAAGCTATGCACATGGCAATATTTATTAACACGAACTTGACTTCTTGCCCTTATTCCTATGCTCATAAAATAACTCCCCCATTTCTAATACTTGTCATCATAAACATGACTCTGCGCCCTGTTTCACTTAGTTGGGTCGCCTTTAATTTTAAGTATGGTATCCTTCAAAGTACCCCCTTTTCGTGCCATCTCCAGACGATAGAATGTGACTATTTAGATTTGTCCGTATCGACTTCCTCGTGAGACCTCTTGACCTCGCACAACTCTGTTTTTAATTGTCATTCTATATCACCCCAACACTTGGCTGCTCATACAGCACGGCCAATGGATTGAGTTACCAAAGTAATCACTATGTAGTACTTATGTACTGCTACTTGATGAAGGTTCGTGTCCCTGGACATGACAGAAAATGCTGTTCAAGATCCAAAAGATACCAGTGGTGGTTAAAATATGGTGCTAGATTTAATACATACAAGCTGTGCCAAACAACCCTTCCACAGATGTACCCATTGAGAAAGTTACAGACTGGATTGAAATCAACAAAAATGTGCCAGTGGTCAAAGAACTGAATGACAAACAGGTTATACAAAGTGTTGTGACCCACAAGAAGCCCAGGTTCAGGAGGTGGAATTGGATGCCTGATGAAAGTAAAGTCGTCTTCTTTTTTTTTCTTTACGTCGCACCTACACAGATAGGTCTTATGGCGACGATGGGACAGGAGAGGGCTAGGAGTGGGAAGGAAGCGTCCGTGGCCTTAATTAAGGTACAGCCCCAGCATTTGCCTGGTGTGAAAATGGGAAACCACGGAAAACCATATTCAGGGCTGCCGACAGTGGGGTTCGAACCCACTATCTCCCGAATACTGGATACTGGCCGCACTTAAGCGACTGCAGCTATCGAGCTCGGTGGAAACAAATTTCTGATGCATTAAATACATTTATAAAATTTGCCAAATCCAAGAAATACTACAACTCAGCAGTACTCCTAAATTTATGTATAATCTGTAAAGATTGTTTGAAGAAGAGATGTCAATCTCAGAAGCAATGTGATATCAGAGACCTTACGCTCATGTGTAACTTTTCTTGCCATACAGCAGCTTATTAAATGTGTTTTAAATATCAATGTACTGTGCCCTTCCTGCGTCCAGGTAGGTCAACGTAAAAGAATTTCCAACTACTATACCTTGTTCTAACATGATATTTATAAATAAATTCTCAAATGAGGTTTTCTTAAACTAACATTATTTATTGACAAGTAAATATCTGTAGAAATGAGTAAACAAATAAATCCGAAGAGAAAAATAATGATACTATTTCCAAAATGCTTATTACACAAGTACGTACTGCTGAACAGCTGATCCTACATTAATACAACAATATAACCCTTCTTGCTGTCATCTTCAATTCATGGTTAATTAAATTAGGCTCTTTACTTTTCTTACCTCTCATTAGTAATATCTCAGTACAGCCTACACTTTAAAATACATCTCTCACTTGAAAATAGGAATATTTCCTATCATATTTACACTGAATTTGAATCATACTTGTTCCAGTATAAGTTCCTTATAAATGATCTAAATTGTAAGTATCTAATCGTCTTAAGCTGGATTCCAACTATCATCCTTTCTTTAATATCAATCGGAATTTCATCATATACTTTTTAACTATTTATGCTTTGGAATATGCAATAAATTTCTTGTAACGTGCAGCTCAAATTTCACTGCTATAAATCTGCTATACCTAATTTCAATATAATATCTACAGTTCACATTTTCAACACATGTACAACGTTAACAAGATCAAATGTGTCACATCTAGCTGATTTACTACCTGTGTGCTGTTAAAATGTATTAAAGCTCTCAATATCTTAAGATACATTACATCACAAAATCACATATTGTCTCTTGTATGCCACTAACCTAAATTATTTCATAGCTTTCGATGCTGACTTGGTTCATCTTGAAGACTGTAGCTCAATATAAAGCAGACCCTACACGGTCAATAAAACTGTCAGTATCGAAAAATATTGACAGTAATACTGATCGCGTGTGGACTGGAATGATGGACTGAAGGCCAATACTGAAGCAGATCCGGATTTCCTGATCTGCGAGCATCAGTACTGTAGAGTGGTGGGGATACTGACAGTTATACTGACCGTGTGAGTGCGTTCGTCATTATTTCTGTCAGTATTAACGGAGCAGCGATGGACGACAAATGCGTTTCTCACCAAGGCCAAGTAGAGGTGCTTGTGGAACCGCCAAGTAGGCCTATCGCAAAAGTTTATCGAGCTATATGAAACGCAACACAATACTTCACATGTTTCCACAACTGCTGTACTGATGGAAGCTGGTACATTATTGCGGAAAACTTTAGACCTAATTAATCTTCTAAATTTCTACGAGTTGCAAGATACCTCAATGTCACCGCTAATTTCTCTCTGCCATCGATAAATAGGTCCGCATGTTTGTATTTTGCCTTATTAGAAAAGGCTCTACCACTCCTAGTAATTTCGTAAAAATAGGCCTACCTCACTCATTCGGAAATAGTTCTGATAATCTTCTACTTCGATATTATTGTATTTCCCTCAACAACTTCATATGAGTCCGCCTCTGTGGTGCCGTGGTTAGTGTGATTACCCGGGTTCGATTCCCGGCTCTGCCACGAAATTTGAAAAGTGGTACAAGGTCTGGAACGGGGACCACTCAGCCTCGGGAGGTCAACTGAGTAGAGGTGGGTTCGATTCCCACCTCAGCCATTCTGGAAGTGGTTTTCTGTGGTTTCCCACCTAACTTAAGGCCACGATCGCTTCCTTGTCTATCCCTTCCAATCTTCCCATCACTCGCCAAGGCCCCTGTTCAGCATAGCAGGCGAGGCCGCTGGGAGAGGTACTGGTCATCCTCCCCAGTTGTATGTCCAGACCCAATATCTCACGCTCCAGGACACTGTCCTTGAGGAGGTAGAGGTGGGCTCCCTCTCTGAGTCCGAGGGAAAAACCAACCCTGGAGGGTAAACAGATTAAGAAGAGGAAGAAGAACTTCATATGAGAATACTCTTCTCTTCTCGTTTAACACTGCGTTTTGTGCAGACTGCTAGTATGGTAGCTACACATGCCCGTCTTTTACGATCCATTTTGATTAAATACTGCAATTTCAAATTATATTGACGGTTATCGACTTTTTATTTGTAAGGTGAGAATACCGCAATGGTAAGCAAGTGCACTGGTACTGGCCAAAATATTGACAGTAATAATGATCGTGTAAGGTCGGTACAATATTGATGCGTACTGTCAGTATTATTGACTCAGTATTACTGATCAGTATTACTGACCGTGTAGGGTCTGCTTAAGGTGACTAACCGACATCATAACCTAATACTACATCGTTTGTTTATAATATTGAGGTTATCAGGTGACTATACTCCAATATCTTAATTCGTTCTGCTTGAGTACGTTGAAATTGTGGTAGGATCCCTATTCTCTAAGACAATAACCTTTCTTATTCATTCATGGGCAAGTGTGTTCCTATTTGACCTCTATTACTACTTAACTTATTCCATTTCTTCTTTCTTACAATGACATATACATCTCCATGTACTTCGTATTCCATATTTCACGTCATTCAATTCTTCTACCGTATAATTATTGAATTTCATATCGCATATCTTCTTAATATCAACTCTACATTGCAGGAACATTTCCCTCGACGTATTACTTGCTTCTATTTCCCTTCATAACAACATAGCATTCATCTCTTCTTAATATCGTATAACCTTTACCCTATCTGACAACGTTACTCTTCCATAAATAGTCTTATTAAATACAGGGTGACCGACGGGAATCTGACGTTTTTGGCATGGCTATTACTCTCTCGGTAGGAGGAGTGGGGAGCGGAATTGTCAAGTAATACACTCGCCATGCGTTGCCGTTTCAGTAGCTATGGAGCAGTGGTCGGTTGAACATCGTATGTTCGCAGAATGGTGGGTCTGTTATAACAGTGCAGCGACTTTTTCGTGTGTGTTTCAACCGTGGGCGTCGTGGTGCCGTTCCCAGCCGCAACATGATTCTCAGTTGGGTTAATAATGTACGGACAACAGGATCTATTGTTAAAAAGATGCCATCAGGTCTGACTAAGACAGCAAGAACACCAGAAAACATCGAGTGTGTGAGAGCCGTGGTGACGCCATTCTGCACAAATGCGTCGTACGCAAACATACAATGTTCAGCCGACCACTGCTCCATAGCTACTGAAACAGCAACGCATGGCGAGTGTCCTGCTTGACAATTCTGCTCCCCACTCCTCCTACCGAGAGAGTACTAGCCATGCCAAAAACATCAGATTCCCGTCGATCACCCTGTACAACGTATAACCTCTATGATACTTCTTTACTGACATCAGTATTAACCTTGGCTATGATTTGGGGTCTACACACATTCTTGTAATGCTCTCTGACGGTATAAAACCTGTTGGTAAGACTTGGATTCATTTATACTACAGTCACTTCTTACTTCAATATACATGGATTGGCACATATTAGTCCAGTCAAGATGTACATCCGTGCTTGCAAAAGGTCCGGTCGTTCTGAATTTTTTATATGTTATTAGGACCTAAACCAATATTAGAAAAACAGATTTGCAATTTCCGAAGTGCTGTGCAAGCGGCGGTGTACCCAAAAAACCATGAAATTTTCGTACTTTTTTCAGGTTTTGCTCAACATCTCAGTGAAGGAAGGGTTTTACCGATATCGTCACTCTATATACTTTTAAAGTAGACTAAAGTTGCTACAATTTGAGACCAGAGGGAGCTCTATACAGCCATTGGTTCCCAAGATACAGTTCTTCAAAAAGAGGCAATTTTTTCCAAAAAGTGAAAAGTTTTCGAAATGGTCACTTATTTTGTGAAATATCTTCTAAAATACGCATCCCACGTAAATTATTATATGAAATGAAGTTGTAGTAAGTTTAATTATCTTTCATATGAGACCAGACTGGTAACTATAGGCCCAGTGGTTCTCTCAAAAATGGAGGATAACCAAAATAGTCGTAAGTGGGTTTTGGGGGGAAATTCAAATAAACTGTTCTCAGGTGTTTTTATGGTTTTATTTATAAAACAGTTAAAAATGTTATTGTTAAAAAATTGTTTGATGAAAAAAGAAAAAGATTATATACCTACATACTAAAATGCTTGCACAAACATCATGGTACCTACTTTAAGGACAAATTACATTTACACAATAAAGAAAACTAATAAAAATAATGTAGGAATTGTGTTTTGGTTGCCAAATCATGCCTTTCTTTTTATCTTAGATGGCCCGGGCTTCGGCTCGCACGAAGATGGTGTCTCGATGACACTTGAAGAGGACGCTTGAAGAGGCGCCCAGTCTGTAGTCGGGTCATCTTCATCATCTGAGCATTTCAGCTCCACATCCGGGACGTTAATGCATAATTTACCACCGCATGACTGGCAGAGGACTAAGCATTGGAACCCAGCCTTTCTGCACGAGCAGCTCCCAGAGCACTCTTTCTTGCATCTATATGAAATTTTTCGAGGAAGAGCAGGAGGTGCGGGATCCATGGTGGTGGGGATGGGGGAGAGTCCCTGGGAAGACAACTTCCACCCCCAATCAGTGGGATTCAAGTTGATTCCCCGCCACTTCTGCACTTGGAGTTAGCACCTTGCTGCATGGTGGCCTGCGGCATCTTCTGTTGGTAGCAAACGGGCGAGGTTTATGCTCGTTGAAGTGACAAACGTCTTATACCTCAGGAAATCCAAAGTATCCATCGCGTTGTCACCCCCATATAGAGCCACAAAGCACTTGATGCCCGCTTTTCTCATGGCTTGTGAGGTGGAGTCTGGCCGAAGGAAGATCTCCACTTGCTCAGCAAGTGGTTCACTCTTGCTCAGGACTGTAGTGATTTTGGTCTTTCCTTGGCCAAATGGTGCTGAGGGGATATCGCACCCGGTAAACGCGTGGGTGAATAGTACCGTTCCTGGTGATCGCTAAGAGTCCTGGTGGTTGTAGGAGGTCGTAGAGTAATGACAGCAACCAGCCTCGCCCTTCGTTCTCTTCTGACGGTAGATGTTTTTCTCTTCAGCGCCTAAACCATTGAGAAGAACGAGCAGGTCGACGTACTCTCCAACTATGACGACCCGATCAGCTACTGTTCTTTTTTAAAGCGCTGTCATGACGATCCCTTGATCCGCATCTTTTTCGGCAGCAGCCACTTCTACTCCCTTCTGAAAGGCGTCACAAAGAAGAGTTATTAGGCGTCTCTTGTAGTTCTCATTGCCCAATACATGCTCTTGAGCAATTTCAATTACTGTGAATTCATCGAACGTCAATTCGTAGCTGGAATGAGCTGCGTAGCGCCGGAGTCGTTCCGCTGTTTTGGTAGGGTGTTTTTGTAGCATCTTCGGGGTAGCCGTCAGGAACGATGGAGACGTTCTTCCCAAAGTGGTTACGGACGTAGATGGTATAACGCACCAAAAGTGATCGAACTGTGCACTTCCACTGCCACACGACCTTGTGCAAGAGGTAGCCACCATCCAAAATGACATGAGTGCAGGCAGCTATCGGCGTGTGTCTGGAAAGAGGAGTGAAGGCAGAATACAGAGTGGATTTTGTGCCCTTGCGCATCCCCTGTTCATTGAACATAGACATTGGGAACTGGGCCAACTCATACTTGAAGTCATCCTTTAAATCCTAAGGACATTTCAGTAAACCACTACTGATAGAAAGCAAAATGCCAGTTTTAGGAAATGGGGGGTGTAGAGCAAACCAGTTTTTGAGTTTTTCCACATCACCGTTATCTCGGACAATTCTAAAAGGTCTCGTGTCTACATGCTGCTCTCCAGTAGGTTATGATATGCTGCAAAAACTTTCAAGTTCTTCACATATGTTTACCATAAACACCATCCACTTCCTTGGGTCAACCCACCGTAGGTCTTCATGGATCGCACCAGCTTCTGTTCAGTTGTTAGGTCTGACCACAACCCAGATAAAAACTTGTCAGACCGGCGAATGGTGAATGATCCTTTTGTGAACATGTCGTATTCACTTTTATCCATCAGTTCTTGTAGAGCTATCATATCCTAAAGGTAGAGGTGCGCGCCCGTAGCGTACAAAATACGTCCAGCTGAGTGGACAAAAGGGAGCATCTTGTGGACAGTGTACAAATGAAGATTCCAATAAAAAATAAAACCATAAAAATACGTTAGAACAGTTTATTTGCATCCCCCTCCCCCAAATCCACTTATGACTGTTTTTGGTTATCTGCCGGTTTTGAGAGAACCGCTGGGCTTACAGGTACCACTCTGGTCTCAAATGAAAGCTAATTAAATTTACTACAACTTCATTTCATATAATAGTTGATGTGGGATGCTTAGTTTAAAAGATATTCCACAAAATAAGTGACCATTTCGAAAAAATTAACTTTTTGGAAAAAATTGCCTATTTTCGAAGAACTATATTTTGGGAACCAATGGCTGTATAGAGCTCGCCCTGGTCTCAAATTGTAGCAAATTTAGTCTACTTTGAAAGTGTGTAGAGTGACTATACCGGTCAGACCCTTCCTTCACTGAGATATTGAGCAAAACCTGAAAAAAGTCCGAAAATTTCATGGTTTTTTTGGTACACCGCCGCTCGCACAGCACTTCAGAAATTACAAATCTGGTTTTTTAATATTGGTTTAGGTCCTAACAACATATGAAAAATTCAGAACGACCCGACCTTTTGCAAGCACGACCCCCTTTTCATGTTTAACTTGACTGGACTGTATGTTAATTATGAGAGCTAGGCATGTCAAAGAAGTTGATTTCGTCGATCACAACAGGCACAACGATTATTTCATGCTTTCAAAAGAAAACACATTGTATTCTATCAAACTACACAAATATCTTATAATAACAAGAAACTTATCTCGTTTCCTCCGCGATGTTAGGACGGACTGGTCTGCTTAAATACCGCCAGCGAATCTTGCTGCTAAGTGATTATCTTCTCAACTATTTCTGTAATGGAATAACGTCGGCGTAGATTTACTTTCTTTATACGGGTTACTTTATAGCTGATCTTTAATTTTGATCTTTTTTTTTTCCTCCATGCGGCAATTGTGCGGACATAAAATGCTCTCCTCTTCTCCCAGTTTTCCAAGTTGTACTTTTCGTGGAAAAGCGTGTTCTTATTTCTTCTTTGCAAATGGATATCACTAATTTGGCAGGTTGCACTTCTTAATACACTTCCAGATCAGTATTTCCTCTTCTTTTTGCAGTTTTGTAAGATACTTTTATTATCTTGGCTGAATTACATCTAAATACTTGGATTGCTGATAAAATAGTCTTTTTTTTTTTTTTAACTGTTGTCCTGTCTTACCTTACCTTACCTATGGCACGACGGCCCATTTTCAGGACATGGCCTCCCCAGTTGCTCTCCGCCAAACTTGTCGATCTCGTGCAGTTACTCTCCAATTCCGGATCTTGAGAATGTGTGCTGCATGTTATCCCGTCGTAATAATCCAAATCTCATTTCTTTGTCTTTTTGCATGGCCAGGATGATTCTATGTATTGTGCTACTCTGCTAATCTGGATTTCTATGACATTGTATGCTTATTTACTCTGTTTGATGCCATTTCGGCCATTGTATTTATTCCGATCTCCTTGATATTTCTACTTTAGGGATAGCGTCATGGTACAGTACTATATTAATTTTTCTTTTATACTGTTGGTTTTTTATTAATACAAGAATATTCAGTTAAATATATATTCAGTGTTTGAATTTAATTTTGTATTCTGTGTTTTTCTTTAAACCCCACAGTTGCTAGAATGACTAAATTGAAACTCAGTATTGACGTTCAATAATTCAGCAAAATCGTTAATCCAGCACAGCCATGGTATTTATCGTGCCGGATTGAAGAGTGCCTAACCGTAGTTGTACTGTATATGAAAATAGACTGTCTGGCCGAGGGTTGAGTGGCCAATACCAAACCTGACAAACTATGGGAGAACAACAGCTACAGTTTGGGGGTTGTTGAAGTTTTTATGGAGAAAATGCTACATAAATGAATCGAAAAGCTAGTGCCTTGCAGGTGTGACAGGGGACTGCCTAAGTTGCCCCCAACAGAAAAGGACTCATTTTCATTATGCCTTGCAAGATGGTAAGAGTTTTATAAATTCACTTTCAATGCAAACAAGTGCCTCAGAATGCAAGATACTCTGCTAAGACACCAGCAGAAGCAAACCTATGCCAAGTATGATGGCTTTCGGCCTTATGACAGGGCCGTGGGATCGTGCACCAGTCTTGGAGAAGATAGATAATACGAATTGAGACCATCATTGTTCTCGGCCTTACGGGAAAGTGTAAAGAACTAGTAGACCTCAAGGAATGAAGAAAAATAGCAATCTTGGAGCTAAGTGAGATGAGATGAAATACAAAGATGAAGAGACAAAGAAGTCGAGGAAACTGTGTACCCTACACTGGTAGGGTAACAATAAAGAGATAAGGATTTAAGTAGGTTTCATCTCGAAAAATGACAAATTACTTGGATCACTGTCATACAGTATGTCAATAAGGGAATAATAAAGTTGACTGTGCATGTAGTAAAGGAAAAGCTAATGCTGGTACAGGTGTATTCACCACAGATCACATGTGAACAGGATGATAAAACCAAATACCTGGATGATATAGAAATGGCCATCCATGAAAATAGAACCATCACCAAAGGAGACCTGAATACAGAGATTGGGATGGACAGGACTGGATGTGAGAAACTGATGGGACCACATGGGTATGGCAGAAGGAAGACAGAAGGGCAACATCTCCTTCATTCTGCATCAGGAATGGCTTGGTGGTGATAACAGCTCGTTCAAGAAAAGTGTCAATCACAAGAGTTAGGATGGACAACATAAGACATAATAGATTGTCATCACATATGAAGAAACGAGTAGGCTTGTAACAGATGTCAAAGTAATACCTAGCTAGAGCCTTGACAGCGATCACCAGTTATTAATAATAGATTTCGACAATTTTTATGTACCAAAAGTACCATCCAGGAAGTTGTCAAAGATCAAGGTGTGGGAACTTCAAAAAACAGACAAGAGAGCAGACTGTCTGGACCAGATAAGAGGTCACTTGCCAGGTGATGAAGTAAAGACCAAAGATGAAGAATGGGCCAGGCTCAAAGTCATCTTGGTAAGGAAGTAGTGAAAGAATGTGGGAAGGCAAGCATACAAGTGAGTGAGAAGGAGATGACATAGTGGAATGAAAACAGCCACAAGAGAAAAGAATGCATCATGGAAAGAAAGAGACCAAGATAAAATAATGTCAAAACTCATAATGGATGAGTTGAAGGACGTTGAATAAATGTACCAAGATAAGCTGAAGATGAAAGAGATCGTTCAAGAAATGGAGATGAAGAATTCGGAAATTTTTGCTCAGAAATTGTATGAAAATAGCAGAGGTATATAAAATTACTACATACAATGGGCAAAGGCAAAAGGAAACCAATGCATACCATCAAGGCATTTGAAGGTGGAAATGATAATATTGGCAGAAAGGAAGGTGACATTAGAGAGGTCCTGAAGAATCGTTTCAACCTCCTGCTGAGATTAGAAGAAAAGAGGAACAGAGAGCCAGATAGATGTGAAAGCATGCTCAGAGGAGCCCCCTATCACATTGACAGAAACAGAAGCAGTATTATCCTGTAGAATGCCAGACAACGATACAAAATTTATTAGTTCCAAGTTTTCCCCCGGGCGAAAATATGGCGCTGTAAACAGTCAGAACATGCCATAATCTGTCACTCTGACGTCAAAATGTTCTTCCGGTAGAATTGTGTTGTGTTAGTTCCTTAGTTGTTGCTTGGTGACGCATGTTGATTCCTATTGTGAAGTTGAACTTTTCTGTGTGAAACGTAATGCCTATCGGAAAGGGAGATTGTGCACCACTAGTGAACTTATTTTATCAGAATGGCAGCAGTGGCAACACTGCATTGCAGAAATATCGCTGATAGAAATAGCAGAGAAGAGGTCCACCACGGAGTCCCACAGTGTCCGACTGCTCGCGGCGAGCCTCCTTCTTATGGCTCAGGTGATGTATACCGGAATATTCGTGATGTGGCTCGAGACGCAACAAGAATGTTCCATCTCCCAGAAACTCGTGGGGAAACCAGCCAAAGAGAACAATAAGGAGAAACACTAGCTGGTAGCTCCCCGGTCATGTGACTCATTAGCCCCTTCCAGGAAGTACTGAATGGAGCTACCACAGGGGTGGTATGTAACACTATTAAGATACATGAAGGATTGACTGTAGAACCAGCAATGAAGACTGGGCCGTTAGCATTTGTATTTGACATACCACAGAACATAACACAACGTGTTAATGTTTGGTCAACCACACGCATGTTGTACCATATCGTACAGATTTATTCCCTTGGATTCACACATTATATCTGTTGACTTCGCCAGTTTGGTGGAATGTGACCTAGTCATTGGAAGTTGATGAGTAAAGGAAGTCGTTTTCTTCCATTTGTTCTTAAAAACCAGTAGAAAAGACTATGCTTTCCCTTATTTGAAGCAGAATGGCTTAGTTTATTCATGCTTTTGTGTAATTTTCCATACTGTTGATTGTTTGTGGCAGTTCACTGGTATACATTAAAGACTTAATTCACTGCTTTATGGAAGACTGATAGTAGTCGTACTCTGAAATTTCATCTGAACAGATTACCCTTTACGTCAAAACATTTTTTCATTGGTCCTGTTTGAAATCTGGTTCTGAAATGCCATCTTACAGTTGTGGAAGGTTCCACTTAATGAAATTGCAGCTTATAAAATACACTGCCCTCCAATAAGAAAGTGTAATTCTTGATATTTTGGTTGAAAGCTCAGTTAAATTCTACTCTGAATATGATTACCATAATTTTTTGAATATTTATTGATTGGCTAGTGTTCTATGAATATTACTGAAGCAGAAGCAACAATGATTAACAACAGAAGATTTGTAATGCAATATTGTAACCCATTCAACCAATGGCAAGTGTTCCCACGTATTTCTTATTCATTTGGTACAAATTATGAAATTTTTTATTTCAGTATTGTAATCGCTCTTGTATTTTCAACACTGATTGGCACGTACCTGAGGGTTTCTTAGCCATAAACAACTCGTCACCGTGCCTCTAAATCCCGTGAACTCTGTGGAAAACGGTTGCATTGGTGATTGATGGCCGTAGCTACTGCTATGTAGCAGAGGTTTTGCATACGTCTCCTATACACAGTCATTGGGCTGTGATATGTTTTATAAATCAACATTCCTATCACAGAAAACCTGGTTCAGCCTGTCCTAGGTTCACTTCTACCTTGCAATATCACTTTTTTGAGGCTACGAGTGTTGAAGAACCGACATATTACAGTGGTTGCGACTCTGAGTAGTCTGAAGCAGGTTCACAACGTATCTGTGAGTGATAACACACTCGGTGGGAAGCTTCCTGAGGCAAATTTAGCTGCTAGAAAACTAGCCTGAGGACCAGCACTTCTGCGACAACACCGGAGGGGCTGTCTTCGTTTCATGCAGATGCATGAACATTGGACTGATCGATAGGGACACGTACTCTTCAGATTTGAATTCCGATTCAACCCTAGGTCACCTGACGGAAGAACTAGGGTGTGGAGAAAGGCAGGAGAATGTTTTGTTCACTGAGATTACACCATTAGGAGGAAATCCCATAATGGTGTGGGTAGCATAGCTTCAGATGACCGTACTGATCTTGTATTCGTTGAGAACGGCTCCCTCACGGCACACAGTTACATTGAGGAGAGTCCATTAATCACATAATGCCATTTGCATTTACTTTTGATAAAAACTTTGTGCTTATACACGACAATGCAAGACCCAGTGCTACTCAGTGTGTCACAGAGTTTTTTTCGGGAGATCATCATTCCCACTCTGGACTGGCTAGGCAGGAGTCCAAACCTCAGTCCTATTGAGCGTTTGTGGGGTATGATTGGTCGTCACATTCAGTGCCAAGTTTTCAACAATCTCGCTGAACTGAAGGTGGTGGCGCAAGAAGAATGGAAGAATATACCACAATGGGACATCCGGGGCTTGATCAGGAGCAGGACCATAAGATACACGGCAGTAATTGCAGCCAGGTGTGGCAGTATATCCTATTGATCATGTAATTAGCATCTAACAAGTTAAATGTACGTCATTTAAATAAAATTTGATAATCAGAAAATCTGTCCGATTCTGCTTCTTTTAATTTAAAAAACTTACCTTCTTAAATCGAAATTATGAAGCATCATTTTCTTTGGATTAGGTATGGAAAGATTCTTTCTTTTATTCTGTAATGCTGGTTTTTTTTAAATTTGCTTCCTTAAACTGAGATGATTTTTACAATATGAAGTGTTATGATTTTTTGGGGGGGGGAGGACAGTGTACTTCTTTGTGACCAGATTCCATGGTTTTGTATTTAACATGCTGTAGTGGTGAATGATGGAAACAGCAGGACAATTCAGAGCAACAGAACAGACACCAGACCTTAGAATGGGCTGATGACCTTAGATGTTTGGCCCTTTTAAACAACAAGCATCATCATCATCAGACCTTAGAATGACTGATGCTTCTATGGGCTATCAAACTCCTACCTGTGTGCCATGCCTGGGAGTGATTACAAACCTGTGTGCTAGCATATATTGATGTTTGCTTCCTATGAACAGGAATTTCACTTTGAGTACTCCTGAAGAAAAAAAAAAGAGAAATTCAAGTTGATTTTGACTTGAATACAGTTTCTACATTGTCTATATTTTTGTGTTGATTCTATGGTGTTTGAGAATTTCAATGATCTGATCTGTAAGGATGATACAAACAATAAATGCAGAGAGATCTCCTGTTACATTGTCTCTGCTGTAACTGGTAACTTGTAATATTGTGAGAAATTGAACAAGTTTTGTTCACACATTAAAACAGGGTTTTGATTACTGCTCGCTTCTGCTTAGGAGGATGATGATGATGATGATGATGATGGTTTGGTTTGGATACTGGAGCACTTTGGAAGAATTTGTTGTGTTGTGGTTGAGAATCAGTGGTTTGAAGAACATCTTTGTCATTTGATGGTGTTTTATTTCAATTATTCATGCTTTCACTATGTTTATTTCTAATATAAAATTTTACTTTGTTTCAGGTGCTGAGGTACGACGACAGTTTAGCTATGAGGAAGAAGATGAACTATTGCAATTTGCTATTCAGCAGAGTCTTATTGAAGCTGGTAGTGAAAGGGATGAAGTAAGTTTTGTAAAAGTAATGGATATTTTGGTTGTTATACAATTGTGCCCACATCACAACTCCGTTATTCTTGATGCAGGTTGATATATGGGAAGCACTTAGAGCACAGAGACCGTCACGACCAAGCACACCTAACTTACCTCAAATTGGTACTGCAGAAGAAGAGCGTCAGTTACAAAGGTATTTTAGAATTTTCTGCATCCCTCAAAAATTTCATTTGGTAGTTGAATGTTTCACTGTTGTTTTGATTTTTTTTTTCTTTTCTTTTTATAATAATAAAAATAATAATTTTATGCCAAATGTTGGGGAAATTTACTTATGATTGTAATGTTTAAATCTGATTAGAGTATATTACACACATTATTATTGAATAACAGAACTTCGAGGAAAACTGAGTTACGTTACCAAATTTAAAACAGTGGATATATTTCCTGGATAGTCTGGAGTATGGGAAAAGTTATCTCCAGACTGGTCAGTTGTGTTCACATTTTAAGGAGCGTTATTGTTTTGCTTGCTTTACTGCGATCTTTTTCAAGACAGTCTGGCACTCCAGTGTAGATTGCCTCTCCTTTTGTAGGTAAGGAGGCCATATTTCTGGAGTTAAGCTGCAACGAAGCCACTTTCCATTTCTGAAACCTGGAAGCCAGACACTCTTTAAGTGTAAACATTGCTCCTTTTGATTAGAGTTATTGGAATGCTCTGGTGTTAAGTCTAAATGTAAATGAAGGTGGAATTGATGTGTGGTAGCCAAAATATCAGATTCCTTGAATTTTACTACATGCTCCTAAAGGTTAAATACTTGAGTTTTGGCAGATTTCTACAGCTGGTTCTGGTGATTTTATTTTTGTGTTTATTCACTCTGTTGTTAATTAATACTACATTTGGTTACTCTGTAAGAACAGTGAACATGCTGAACGCCAGTGATGATGATTATGATCGGATCGTGTCTGGCAGTCCAATGTAGTTGATCTCTTCTTATGTTGGCAATGAGGCTTCGATAGTTTCAACATTGTTTATATTTCTGTGTTTATATTTTAGTGTTGATTCTATGGTGTTTGAGATCTTCATTGATATGATCAGTAAGGATGATGAGTGAAAAATAAATGGAGAGAGGGTTCCTGTTGTATTGTCACTGCTGTAACTGGTAACTGGAATATTGTGAGAAGTTGTACAGGTTGTGTTCACACATTCAAACAGGGTTTTGATTACTGCTCGCTTCTGCATAGGATGATAATAGGAGTCCAGATATCAACTTTCTTGCATGTGCACACGTGTGTAGAACTATCCCCCATTGCATTCATTGCACTGCTTATCCTTATCACAACTGCGATCCAACATTGACGCTTAGACTTTTTAAGGGATTTTCACATTTGTTCATAATCAAGGACGTAAGAAAACATGCAACTGACACCATTTTCATTAAGCACCCTACATCATATTTTCAGTTTCACCAACTGCAAAACATTAATTGGATCGATTGCTACATGTCGAACCATTGTGTTTCTCTACGTACACAGACAATAAGACCTGTAATGACACCACCGGCACAGTCTCGGCAGGCATAGCAGACTGCATGCATAGCATGATTCAGTAGAGCTCTCTGCGGAGTTTTGCTAGCAAATGACTGTCACTGCTGAAAGCTGGAGCACGTACGTGGCCTTCAGCTACATTCTGATGCGATTCAGCATGTTTAAACGTGAAGATGTTCATTGTCGGTGAGATTTTATTATAGAATGTGTTCTTGGTTCAAAGTAGTTACACGGGTTAGACAGTTCTGCAGTCTTTTACCCTTATTGTTCATAGTTGACGTAGATACTTTTCTGAAAGGTATAAATTGGCAGGAAGGGATTCAGCTGGGTGGAAATGCAATAAGCAGCTTGGCCTTTGCTGATGACTTGGTCTCACTAGCAGACTCTGCTCAAACCCTCCAATCTAATATCTTGGAGCTTGAAGAAGGGTGCAGTAAGTACGATACCAAAATTAAGATTTCCAAGGCTATAAGTGATATCAGTCAAAAAGAAACCATAGAAGATTGAATATCACGTAGGAAATTCAGGACTGGAAAAGGTGGGTCATTTAAAATGCTTACGATGTGTATTGTTGTACCCTAGATGATAGTGTAGTAAGTGAAATTGCATGAAGGTGCAAGAAAGCTAATGTAATGAGCTTGCAGTTCCAATCTACAGCATTCTTTAGGAAAGATGCAACTTCTTGAACACAGTTTTTCATCAGTCTACGGAATGATTGCTGGTACAAAAGGGTGGGAACAGTGGCAGGAGGTTACTCCGAATTAAAATATAAAAGCTAGGTTAGGAATGAACTCTGTATCTGAAGCTGTGCGTATGAAGCAGCTTCAGTGATATAGTCAAGAGAGGCGATTGAAAAAGAATAGATTCCCTAGGAGAATAATGGACCCTACCAAGGAGGGCAAGAGAAGCAGGGAGAGACCAAGGTAACAGTGGTTAGACTTGGTTCTTACTTATTTAGAGATGAGAGGTGCATTGCAATTTGTGTTGAACTCTGTATACATATTAATTGAATATTAAAAATATACTGTCCACTGTAGTATACACTGAATATATCAGATAGATATCTTTGCCATTATAGATGAGAGCAAAACTAATGGTCAATTAATATTAGTTCAGCTTAATATTTTAAATCCTTTCATAAAATATACAATAGAGACAGAATCTAATGATTCCTTAAATTATCTGCATTTGACAATAACTAGAAACTATGACCACCTTTCATATAATGTTAGTAGGAGAGCCCACTCAAACTATCAGTATAATAAAGGATTCGATACACCCCAATTCACAAAAAGAAGAGCAACTTTCTGTAGCATGGTATAAAGGAAGTTCATTGTGCCTCTTTCTGAATCAGACTTAAATATGGTTTTCCGTGGTTTCTCATTTTCACACCAGGCAAATGCTGGGGCCGTACATTAATTAAGGCCACGCCCGCTTCCTTCCCACTCCTCGGCCTTTTCTATCCCATCGTCGCCATAAGGCCTATCTGTGTCGGTGCAATGTAAAGTCAATTAAATAAAACTTCAATAATGTATTAAAATAACATGTTTAATAGTTACAAATAATGGTTATGAGAAAGGCTTTAAGGTCTATTCACACATATCCGTGACATGTCAGTTCCGTGAAACTGCATCAGAGTCGGTGATGATTCATATCGTTCCCTTGAATCTGACTGTCGTGTCCACACTTGTCCAGCACAGTGCCGTGTTTTCTGCATCAGTATCAGTGCAGTATCCATTCCGTGATATCGAGTGGGAATTTAGAATTTTCCATTCGGAATTGCTAGGCGGGCAATAATTCCATTGTGGAGATTTATCTCCCATATGCAGTTATCAGACTGTGCCTCTTATAAGGGCTTCTGGTAAGTTCACGTGCATACACCCCAGCATCAGTGGGTAGGGTGTGACACATCCCACTCTGATGAGTCTAGTGTCAGACCTAAGACGAAACGCTGGTTAATAGAGCAAACGCCTGAAAAGCCTTACATCTGATATGTTTTTGACATTTTTGACATGCTCTATTGATGAAAAATATCTAATTTCCTCCATGGGAATTTAGAATTTTCCATAATGAGTATTATCGCCAACGATATTTTTGCTATTTCACGGACGTCTTCTGCTGTGAAGTTTGTACGCGCTAGTGAATATAAAATGAGCGACGTAAGTTCAATGTGTGTGGTTAAGTAAATATTTGTTTCATTGTATCTGTACTGTATTATTCACTTACCTCAGACAAACTGCTAACCGTTCTTTCGGTATTATCGCCTTTCTCCAGCGGGTGTCTTGTCGTTCTAAATGAACTTCCAGTTTACTCAGCAATATGTTAAAACAATTTTCAGATATTCTGAAATATTCAAAATATTTAGTTTGATCGTCAATTAGTTCCTTATACAGGGCAGCGAATTCGCCATCACGTTCTCTATTCTGCCATGCCTCATGTACCCACTTCCTTTTTTTAAAACTGACGCTGTTTCTCTTCACCTAGAATTATAGCAATAGCCGCCAATTCCACATCTGTAAACTTTGACATCTGGCAATCACTGAACTGAAACTGAAACATTATTGATAGGTGTGGATAGCCATCACTGAAACGTCACGTATGTCACGGAACTGATACGTCACGGTACTGACACGTCACGGATATGTGTTAATAGACCTTTATAAAGAAGATAATTAATAAAGTTACATACCTGCCAACTTTTGCGAAGTCATCGCCGCTTTCATATGAAATATCGACGTTTATTAATATGAGAAATGCACGCTAATGTGTGATATTTATTGAAACCGGTATATCGCATCGCGTATGTCGATTGTCAATCTCTCGTTCTCACGTGCTATGTTCGTGTTCGTTCAGTCTAGTCGATTCTAGAGACTATTGCTAGGTTTGGAGTCTTTTTTAATAATTTAGTGACAGAATTTCAAAGATAGTGACTAGTGACTTTTCTAGAGATTGTAGGAGCCATTTGGAGACAATTCTGGCGAATTTTAATGTACTGCTTGATAAAAATAACATTGTGCTTCGCATAATCATGCGGGCGCGTGATGCAGTATATTTTATGCATTGCCCGGCTCCATGGCTAAAGGGTTAGCGTGCTGGCCTTTGGTCACAGGGGTCCCGGATTCGATTCCTGGCAGGGTCAGGAATTTTAACCATCGTTGGTTAATTTCTCCGTCACAGGGGCTGGGTGTATGTGTTGTCTTCATAATCATTCATCCTCATCACGACGCGCAGGTCGCCTACGGGTGTCAAATAGAAAGAGCTGCACCTGGTGAGCCGAGCATGTCCTCGGACACTCCGGCACTAAAAGCCATACACCATTTGTTTTTGTTTTTTCCCATGCATTTGCTAAGTGCATGACTGATTCACACGTGTGGAGCAAACGTAATGTTGGAATTTAGTGAGGAGGATAGTGATTTTAGTGAATAAGTTCTGCCAAAGGGGAATTGGGAAGTGACAGGAATTTACCTGGAACAAGTACTGCAGGCTCAAATGTACAGGGTTCAGGCCTGCTGATGAAAATGAGCAGCAGTCACGAAAGAGACAACATGTGTTCAATTCCAGTTCAAGTAGCAATCATGACAGTGACAGTGGCGACAATAATACTGGTAATATTACAACCAGTGCAACTTCTTCATCAACTTAGACTGAAAATGGACAGAGAAAGTCCACACCTTACAAGATGCAGCGTGCTGATGTGTTCATTCGCGAGGACCGACGCAGAAAGACTCAGGAGTTGGTGTGGGAGCTGTCAATCAGCAAAGGAAGTATGGTGTAATCATCAGTGCTCTTGATTATGCAAAAGAATATTCACGATGGGTTCCACGTCATCTTACCGAGGAACACAAAACTCTCAAAAAGAAATCATTCTTCTGTGTTGCTGCAACGTTTTGAAGCTGAGGGGGAAGCCTTCTTGTGCCAGATTGTGACAGGTGATGAAACCTGGGTTCACCTTTTTGAGCCTGAAACAAACCAGCAATCAATGGAATGGCACCATCCTGACTCTCTACAGAAGAAAAAATTCAAAGCAACTGCTTCTGCTCGAAAGGTCATGATCACCGTGTTTTGGGACTGTGATGGTGTCGTACTCATTGATGTGATGCTGAGAGGCACCACCATTAATTCTGTGGCATATGTGAACACATTAACCAAACTCAAGAAGCGCTTCCAGCGACTTGGGTGCCATAACAACCCACTTGATTGTTTGCTTCAACATGATAACGCACGCCCTCACAGAAGTTTGAGGATGTCGAAACACATCATGAAACAGGGTTGGACAGTGTTACCTCTGCATCCACCCTATAGCCCTGACCTAGCTCCCTCAGACTTTCACTTGTTTGGGCCATTGAGGAATGCCATTCATGGGAGACATTTTAAGGATGAAGAAGAGGTGATTTCCACAGTGAAGAAATGGCTTCCTGAACAAAACAAGGAGAGGTATCGACAGGGCATGCATGCCCTTGTGTCTTGCTGGAGGAAGGCCATAGAACAGGAAGGAGATTACGTGAAAAAATGGGGAGGGTAGAAGAAATATCGTACTTTCTTGTGTATAAGTTTCATTGTGTTCAATAAATAATTGTTGAAGGAAAAAATGTGGTGCATTAGTTTCTGGGCTATCCTCGTATATCGAGATATGTCATTCACTCCTTTGAGAAGTTAACACAACCACCGATATTGCATAATGAAGAATGTAATTGGTCGTGGATCACATGTCGCGTTCCTCCTGACATTCCATCCTCCTTGAGATAAACATGATGTTGGGACCCAGCCTACCAATCCATCAGTAAAAGATAATAATATTGAACAAGGCCTTCAAGTATTACAAGTTACGCAAAAGGGCAACCTGTTTCATCAGTATAGATCAATACTTTAATCCTGAACATAATTGGAATAAAACAATAGAGAAAGCTAATGTACTGTTTAATGTGCCAATTCAAGTAGCAATCTGATGATACCCCTTCCCCCCCCTGTAAAGAGGATAATTGCTGGCACTGCAAGGTCGCTTAGAAATGAGATACTAGCTACTACATGCCTGCCTTAGAAAGCTGTTGACTTACAGTTTTTTTGAGGCTAGAGGTGACAGGACAGCGGACATACATAACTTCTGCACCGCCAGCATTCTGGATTATTATTCTCGAAGTAAGCCGTCCACAGCTTACCTAGAATGGGTTTTTAAAAAAAAAACACACACACACACTCTCTCTCTCTCTCTCTCTCTCTCTCTCTCTCTCTCTCTCTCTCTCTCTCTCTGTGTGTGTGTGTGTATGTGTGTGTGTGTGCGCGCGCGCGTGCACACGCATTTCTTTTTAATGTAAATTGATGGAAGTATGAAGTTTAACAGCTTGCTATACTTAAGGATGTGGATTTGATTCTTTGTTAGGAAGTCAGAGAGACATGTAGCTCTGGGGTTCACTTAGCTTTCAACTGAAATGAGTAACAGGTGTTAATATGTGATGTCTAAGATGGTTGTTTGGTGGATCCCCTTATAGCAGAATTGCCAGTGGACAGTCTCTGCCTACATAATACAGATTTGAAAAATATTAATTTCAATACAACACCAGTAACTCAAAGAAATGCAAAAGTAAAAAATACTAATAATAAAAATATGAAATAAAATTTCACTAATTCGTGCAGTACTAAGCATTGATGTCTTCCGAAAGCACCTGGTGTAGAAGAGTAGTTGAATGTAGTTTGAGTCTGTCGTCTAGTCGTTGAAAAGATAATTGTTTATAGTTGGGAGAAACTCTAGCATCATACCTTAAATCCATAGCATATCTTAGGCAAGCATTTTGAATGCATTGTAGTTTCTAGCTTAATTCGTTTGTTATATCTGTAAGAATTGCATCACAATAATCAAAAATGGGAAATAATAATGACTGAACAAGCTGAATTTTAAGTGATCAAGGAAATACATTTCTGAAACATTTTAATGGGTGCAAGCCACAATACATCATTTTTAGATATTCATAATTTGCAATGACCAGTTTAGAGTTTCTGTTGCATTAACTCCAAGGTATAAGGTATAACAGTATTATTTAAAGATATGGCAGAAATGCATTTTTGTTTCTGAAATACGAAGATTCTTTGATGTACTCATGATAATGGCATGTGTTTTATGGCTGTTTCATTTAAGGTTATTTTTAATTTCATAGCCATTAATTAGCTCAAGGTCAGCATTTACATTACCAGTACATATTGCTTGTTGTATATTGTCAGTTCTAGTGTTGTAATAAATTTGCATATCATCAGCATAAAGATGATACTTGCAGTGCTTAATTAATCTGATGATATAGATATATATATATATACCGGGTGGTCCACCAGCACCTTGCGATCCAGTTTTATGCATCCCTTCACATTTACTACAGTTATGAAAGACATCGATCCCTCTCACTAATTTAACATTAAGAATTTCACTCTTCAGGTTCCGTATTGAATCAAGATTCACAATAGAGAAATGGGAAAGTTAATATCCACCTTTTCAATACAATATATTACGTGAAGGTTTACATTTAAAACATCACGTTTATTTACATTTGGTACCGGTTTCGACAATGTTTGATGTCATCATCAGCCAGGACAACTATACAAAGATTATTACAATAATCGTGACTCCTACAGTAATATTACATTAATAGTATTGAATATAAACATGAGTATAATTAAAAAGTATATACATATATAAGCTGACAGTCAGTGCGATAAAAGATTGTTTTTATAAGGTGTACACCTTAGTATTTTAGTTAAAACTTTTATGTAGAAACACTCATATCTAAGCATGTGTCTACTCCTTTTATAATTTTAAACATGGCTACAAAGCCTTCATAAACATAACCCTACTGTTCAACAGACAAATATGTCACTAAAAGCTGATTATCATACTTCACTTTTAATACTTTCTCCGTTTTTAACTAAAATACTAAGGTGTACACCTTATAAAAACAATCTTTTATCGCACTGACTGTCAGCTTATATATGTATATACTTTTTAATTGTACTCATGTTTATATTCAATACTATTAATGTAATATTACTGTACGAGTCACGATTAATGTAATATATCTCTGTATAGTTGTCCTGGCTGATGATGACATCAAACATTGTCGAAACCGGTACCAAATGTAAATAAACGTGATGTTTTAAATGTAAACCTTCACGTAATATATTGTATTGAAAAGGTGGATATTAACTTTCCCATCCCTCTCACTAAACCGGGGTAATATAACGAGATGTGTGTTTACGGGCTAGAAGACGGCAGGAATCGTGAGCGTCGCTATTATTTCATTATAGGTACCTCAAATGAACCCGTAAAATGAGTACAGATATGCAGAACACTTACTTTAAAACAGGAGGTGGATGCACAGACCGGGAGCACGGTACTGTATAGGCTGGGAAGTGGGTGCCGTAGGTCAAGTGTCACAGTAGTTTACATGGCCAGCACGCAGTAGGATGTGTGATATTTGATAGTGCTCGAGGGTTAGAAGGTTCAAGTCCCATGAAAGTGTTTTTTTTTTAAGCCAGTCGCCTGGGATGTGGCAAGGTTGTATACTTAATACTGGTATTTTTCACAGACTAATTTATTTGGCTTTGAAAAGGGCCGTTGGTATGGAGCTAGGTTGATAGAGGCTAGGAAACATGTGACAGGATTTCAATTATCCACGTCGTTTAACGCAGCACCTGCTCAAACTGATGACCTCTGTGGTCGATACAGAGCTGCGCACAATGTGGTAAGGACCGTCTGACCTTTTGCAACATATCTGCAGAAACGGATCGGCATGCCTCGGTGAAGAGCTGTGTAAGGTAACAAGGACTGGCCGGCTCCTGAGCATTGCTGTGGAATCGTGCTTCGTCCATAAATAAGAGAGTCGGTAGAAAAGCAGGATCAGTGTCCACATGCTGTAGGATCCATTGAGAGAACGCCACCTGGGCATCGAAATCATGACCATGGAGCTCCTGGTGTAAGTGCAGATGGTACGGGTGAAACCGGTGGGTATGCAATATTCACATAACAGACACTTGACTGATGTTTGTCTCCTGTGCAATGGCCCATGTGCTAATATGAGGGTTATGCCGGATAGTGTCAAACACGACCTCTTCATTGTCAGCAGACATCACAGGATGATCTCGAACAGGCCGTGTCCTTCGCAGGGATGCAGAATCCCGCAGGCGTCTTTCCACACTCTGAAATGTATTGCCTGTCGGTTGTCATCTATCTGGATAGCGTTCTTGGTACAAGTGTTGTGCCTGGTATGCATTCTGTCTAGCTTTTCCATAGAAAAGTAACATATCCACATACTCGTTGCTGGAATACATCTTGAGGCAATGAATAAACCTTGTGTTGTGCATTGCTTCAAAGGAGGGGAGTTCGCGCAGCTACATACTTACCTTGCCCTACCTGTGGTCTACGAAGCTTAGAACAAACAACAAATAGGCAGAATATACTGTGAAGAGCTTCAGACTCACCGTGACAAAAAAGCCTTTAAAATCAACCTCCCATTTGAATTCTTGGAGGTGACATCAAACCCATACTTCTGGCTAAAAGGAATACTGGTGAGGCAATTTTGTTTTTCGAATTTGAGACCAATACGGAAGAAACAAAGGTTGCTTCCAAGAGACTGCTGATGCTAACAAATGTAGTGCTACTTAATTGGAATGAGGAAGGGTTAAAAACAATAATTTATATTGTGCCGGACAATTTCAGGGCCCGTTTCGATGTAGTGGTAGCTACAGAAACTTTCTTGTCTGATCACATGAGCTTCCCACACATGTATTGTAGAAACGCCTCAGCTACTACGAAAAAAGCAGAAGGCCTGAGGGTGTAGTCTCATGCCTGTTTAGAAATAATGCAGGTATCGTTAAAGGTACCCATATAGAAGGAAACATGGTCATAATACATTTCAACAAAATAAGTGTTGTAGAACTTTTTATAAGCCTTCTATGAAGAGAGGACAATGTGATTGAGCATATAATGAAAGCCATCAATATAGTGAAAATTGGAGAGTTGATAAACCGGATCAAAAGACAACAATTATACTAGAATTACTGCTTGATGAAGGATACAAACTAGTCAACAACTCAGTGGAAAAGACATAGCCCCAAACGGTAAAATTACCATTGACCTAGTTTTTGTGAAAGGTGCCAATGTACAAATTCTAGAGCAACAGGTTTTGTACAGCGATCCAGCAGCTAACCTGCAAAAACATATTCCACTAGCCACCAACTCCAAATTGTGCATCAAATATTGAAAAGCAAGAGGAAGACTGAACTTATTATCTTGAGAACATTAGATAAGTCCATCCCTGAAAGACAAAAGGAAATCCTTAAAGATATACCGTCATTATTAGAAAATGACCCTATTGAGTCCGCTTTACATATCATAACGAACTTCATTAAACCAGCTCAAATTCGAAAGCTGTCTAGAAGGGCCAAACCCTGGTTCGGCGGGGAGTGTTCCAGACTTCACAGAGAAACCTTGGAGCTGCTAAATAAAACCCGCTACACAAACAAGATTGATATACTCGTAGTGTACGCCACGAAAAGAAAAGAGTACAAATCATTAATTAACAAAAAGAAAGCCATTTACACTGGACTACAAACTAAATTACAAGCAGACTATGCTCTAAAAGATCCTTTCTTAGGCTTATAGCACAGAACAATCAAACAAACCACAGAACTTGCAATGACCGACTGGGAAATCCTCTTCTCCGATGTTTTAAATAAGGAAAACTTAGAAGTGGCTTTGGTTCTCGAGAAAATAAACAAGCCAGTCTCCTCATGCCTTGAAAGAAGTGAAATTGAACATGTGATACAAAATATGAAAAATAAGAAAACAGCAGGCCCTGATGCAGTGTACAAAGAAAATTTAAAAGAGACTTCAGAAATGTCGTTACCTGTATGGACTTCATTTAATGTCTGTTTCACAAAAGGAATTATTCCACAAAGTTGGAGGGAATCAATTATCAAATCTTTATATAAAAGAGAAGGGGATCGAGAAGACCCGAATTCGTATAGATGCATTGCCCTAGAAAATAATATACGTAAAGCATTCTTAAAAATCATTGCTGAAAAACCAAACGTCCTAACCTAGGACCATATCCCAGAGCAGCAGTTCGGTTTTATGAAAGAACAAGGAACACTTCATGCCGTTAAAAACCTGATAGATAACATACAAGATGCATTAAGATTACCAAAGGGGATGTTCTTTGCCATATTTGTCGATTTTACGAAAGCTTTCGACTTTTTGAACAGGTCCATACTGATTACAAAATTAGGAAACATGATCGGTCAGGATAACCAATTAATGGTAATAATAAACAACCTTTTGGCACAAAACAAAGTAAGAATTCATGATGGCAAAACAATTTCAGATCTTATTAAACAGTGCAATGGAGTATTACAGGCAGATCCTATCAGTCCGCTTCTATTCAACATTGCCAAAGTAGACACTACAAAAATAATTCATAACTCAACCAAATTGTACTTATATGCTGATGACCTAATCATAGGTTCTAACAACAAAGACTATCTTCAATCAACTATGGACAGCCTTGAAAAAATATGCTGAAGACAACAAACTTAAAATTAACTTGGGCAAAACAGTGCAAATGGTTTTCAGAAAGGGAGAAAGACTACATGCGGGTGACGGCATAATATACACTGACTGACAGAGCAAATGCAACACCAAGAAGGAGTGGTTCGAAAGGGATGAAAGTTGGGGAAAAAACAGAGACGGCACGGACAAATAATTGATGTTTATTTCAAACCGATATGCAGGTTACACAATGCGCACGGCATCGACTCAGTAGGATGTAGGACCACCGCGAGCGGCGATGCACGCAGAAACACGTTGAGGTACAGAGTCAATAAGAGTGCGGATGGTGTCCTGAGGGATGGTTCTCCATTCTCTGTCAACCATTTGCCACAGTTGGTCGTCCGTACGAGGCTGGGGCAGAATTTGCAAATGGCGTCCAATGAGATCCCACACGTGTTCGATTGGTGAGAGATCCGGAGAGTACGCTGGCCACGGAAGCATCTGTACACCTCGTAGAGCCTGTTGGGAGATGTGAGCAGTGTGTGGGCGGGCATTATCCTGCTGAAACAGAGCATTGGGCAGCCCCTGAAGGTACGGGAGTGCCACCGGCCGCAGCACATGCTGCACGTAGCGGTGGGCATTTAACATGCCTTGAATACGCACTAGAGGTGACGTGGAATCATACGCAATAGCGCCCCAAACCATGATGCCGCGTTGTCTAGCGGTAGGGCGCTCCACAGTTACTGCCGGATTTGACCTTTCTCCACGCCGACGCCACACTCGTCTGCGGTGACTATCACTGACAGAACAGAAGCGTGACTCATCGGAGAACACGACGTTCCGCCATTCCCTCATCCAAGTCGCTCTAGCCCGGCACCATGCCAGGCGTGCACGTCTATGCTGTGGAGTCAATGGTAGTCTTCTGAGCGGACGCCGGGAGTGCAGGCCTCCTTCAACCAATCGACGGGAAATTGTTCTGGTCGATATTGGAACAGCCAGGGTGTCTTGCACATGCTGAAGAATGGCGGTTGACGTGGCGTGCGGGGCTGCCACCGCTTGGCGGCGGATGCGCCGATCCTCGCGTGCTGACGTCACTCGGGCTGCGCCTGGACCCCTCGCACGTGCCACATGTCCCTGCGCCAACCATCTTCGCCACAGGCGCTGCACCGTGGACACATCCCTATGGGTATCGGCTGCGATTTGACGAAGCGACCAACCTGCCCTTCTCAGCCTGATCACCATACCCCTCGTAAAGTCGTCTGTCTGCTGGAAATGCCTCCGTTGACGGCGGCCTGGCATTCTTAGCTATACACGTGTCCTGTGGCACACGACAACACGTTCTACAATGACTGTCGGCTGAGAAATCACGGTACGAAGTGGGCCATTCGCCAACGCCGTGTCCCATTTATCGTTCGCTACGTGCGCAGCACAGCGGCGCATTTCACATCATGAGCATACCTCAGTGATGTCAGTCTACCCTGCAATTGGCATAAAGTTCTGACCACTCCTTCTTGGTGTTGCATTTGCTCTGTCAGTCAGTGTACAAAAGAGAGGCATCACACTTCAACCAACATCAGCGTCATTTAAGATCCATTTAAGGGAAAGGACATCGGCAGCCATTAGAAGTATTTATGACATATATGGCCCAACAAAACTGTTTAACCACAGCAGTGTTCCTCTTCCCAGTAATCACGTATGGTTTGGAACTAATCTGGAATTATCTTAAATGATTTATCCCCGTAAGCAGGGAGCGATATCCCTGATTGAAGAAAATATTTAATTACTTGCTTAAAAGCAATTTTAGACTAAAATGAACTATGGAAGGGTCCTAAGAGAAATATTTACTTGAATATAGTGTATTTATTTGTTGAAAAATCCTATTTTAATTTTTCAATGCTTAGTGCAAAAATGTACTAAGTGCTTTTACACTGTGATGCCGAGCTTGTTTCTTTTTAATAGTAAAGCTCTGGTTTTTGTTTATACAGTAATTTATACTTAAATATTTTAGGCAGTTTACTAACAATCTCTGCCTGGAAGTATTTCTTGTGTGCATGGAAATTGTAGATTTACAAAGTTTACATGTACTTAAAAGATTCATAATGGAATAAATTATAATAAGAAATTTTCTGTTATGTTGGTTAGCACTTTCATGGGATCCAGTTTATATACCTACAATTCATAAGTGACAGAAACGGACTATATTACGCTGCAGGTAATATTTACAGTATTTGCAGTCTTCACAATGTTATGTCTTTTACAGCTGTTCATTATGATACACACGGAAGCAGATCATGTTACATACCCTGTCCCGTCTTCGCTTAATTTGTATGATTCCATTCCAAAACACGATTGTTATCTTGGTATGTAAACTTTCCATCCTAGCCACCCTTTCTATAACAAAAGGTTTTCATCAATTGACACTTTGTCATCAGTGCTATAAGCTTCTGAAAATTTTGCTACCAGGTGGTCAGATGTGGGCTTTATCTTGTATATTTTGGAAGGAATTAGTCCATTATATGCCTCATTGCCAGATAAATGTGAAAAGCTGTGGAGGAAAATCTAATAATAATAATAATAATAATAATAATAATAATAATAATAATAATAATGTTATTGACTTTACGTCCCACTAAATACTTTTACATTTTTCGGAGATGCTGAGGTGCCATAATTTAGTCCTGTGGGAGTTCATTTGCACTCCAGTAAATCTACAGACACAAGGCTGACATATTTGAGCATCTTCAAATACCACCGGACTGAGCCAGTCTCAAACCTGCCAAGTTGGGGTCAGAAGGCTGGCCAATGCCTCAACTGTCTGAGCCACTCAGCCCGGCAAGGAAAAATCTCTTCTGTAATCAGCTAATAGAAAATAGGTGTAGTCAACAAGCAATTGGAAGAAATATAATGTCCTAATTTAGGTTTCTGTATAGTCTCCTGCAGCAACAGTATGCCCATAAGAAGCTTTATTTGTCCAAACCCGGTCTTGATCTTGACTCCTTCATTTCATCTTACTAAACTGGGTTTTATGTGTTATTTTGTGCTGGGCATTTATTTTGCCTTTTCAGCTATGTTCTGGCATATCTCATCATCAAAATATAATTAAAATATTTTGCTCGGTTTTGTTTACATCATGATGGAATTTTGGATCGAAGTGGGACATTCTTTGTCCATTTTCAGTGTAAGTTGAAGAAGAAGTTGCACTGGTTGTAATATCACCAGTGTTGTCATCACCACTGTCACTATCATGATCGCTACTTGAACTGGAATTGAACACATGTTGTCTCTTTCGTGACTGCTGGTCATTTGCATCAACAGGCCTGAACCCAGTACATTCAAGCCTGCAGTACTTGTTCCAGGTAAATTCCTGTCACCAATTCCCCTTTGGCAGAACTTACTTCACTAAGATCATTATCCGCCCCACTAAATTCCAACATTACGTTTCTCATGACCTGTAAATAATTTTCCTCTAACAGTGGGGGCCGGTAATTGCTTTTAGATATGTTAGCAGAAAAATGTAAGAAAAAGAATCGAATAGAACCCAGGTCTCTGCAGTTTGGAAGGAAATAATGAATTGTTCTGTATTATGAAACACATGCATGCGATAATAAATGTTGTGCAACTCGTGGTAAACACACACTACAGTCGTGAAAGGAAGAACTCAAGACTGGGGATAATAAATCAGGTAACAGTTTTAATGTGTCATCAAAGAGGTCTGTTTGGTATCATAATCTCCAAAAATCCCTTCTACAGCAATATTATTACATTCAAGGGACAATTAGGCGATGAACTAAAGCTTCAGCGTGAGTCTATTAGGCTTTAGGTCGCTTTTGCCCAGATGTAAGTTGCGTTCTTTATGATGCAACTCATGGATGACACATTGGTATTGGGAGAACATAGTTGAAAAAAATCGCATGAGAGGGCAGACTCATCCAGAACATGCTGCTGAAAAAGAAATAAACCTCTGCAGGCAGGCACCTGAGGAAAGAAATATAATTAGAATCAGTGGATATATCCGTATTCCTCGCAATGCAAGTGACTTATAGCTGTGGATCTCGCTGAATCGCCCACTCAATGGGTTAAATTGCAGATTTCTCAAACGAACGTTAGACATTTCAAAAATGGCACCACCCTACTGTCGGCAGCCCTGAAGATGGTTTTCCGTGGTTTCCCATTTTCACACCAGGCAAATGCTGGGGCTGTACCTTAAATAAGGCCGTAGCCGCTTCCATTCCAGTCCTAGCCCTTTCCTGTCCCATCGTCGCTATAAGACCTATCTGCGTCGGTGCGACTTAAAGCCAATAGCAAAAAAAAAAAAAAAAAAAATTATAAAAAAAAGGTACCATCCAGAATGTCATATGCACTGGCACAGGAGCCTTTTCTTATAAAAGAACTTAGACTGCAGCCACCTTTTACCAAACAGGAAGCAGAATTCTTACAATTGAGAGGAAAGAAGGGAGAGAAAGAGAAGAAATAGATCTAAGCTTCTAGTCCACCGAGGCCATGATCAAGAGGAGTTGGACCGGACCGAACAATGACTTAAGGAACTCAATAAACAGACTGTCAATTCACTGTTTTCATCATAAATTGTGCACGCGAAAGGGTTTCCATAAGCCCTGTATAGACTGTATGTGCGTTCTGTGTGGTAAACAGTGTGAACGTTATAATTTCAGCAAATGTGCAAAACGAGTAAAGACATAAACTTTACATATTTGGGTGCTGTTCTGTTAATAATAATTTGTTTGTGCTGAAGACTCGTGGATAACCATTCACTTGTTCCTTGCATTGATTTGTTTGATGATAATCTTTACCATCCTGTTTTAAAAAATTGTTATTTTGTTCTTCACCACGAATTACAAGGGATAGGTTATGTTGTAGTTACGAAAAAACATATGAATTATGTTCGTCAATAAATTTGCTTCATATGTATTGCTCCATCTTGCAAAGCTGAGGTTATGTACTGTAGTTGTGGAATAACGTGAATTGTGTTTGTTGCTTCTTTTGTCTTATGATCGTTGTTTATCAGTAATCATGAGTAAATCTACGATAAAACATTATCATCAGGTGTTTAGGGAAACCTATTCTTTGAGTTTCCCATGTATACTGTACTCTTCAGATATTAACATAGCCCGTGGTGGCAAAAACAACCTGACTAAGTGTGTTAAACATCTTGGTTATTTGAAATCTCCGGAAGATAATCAGAAAATAGACAGTTTTTTGCCAAAGCTGAAGATAATGTTTAACTTTCATCACTTTGAAGACGATGTCACCCCACGTGGGGTGACGGACTCTCATACAAAATATAGTATGTCACCCCTCGTGGGGTGACACAGTAGTGTGTCCAACGAAACTAGCGCTACCATTAACTGTTGTATTGCATTGCTTGTTCGCGTAAGGTGTTCATAGAGTGCAGCCCAGTGCCCATTCCTTTTTTAGCACGCTGTGCATTGCGCAACAGACAGTGGAATTTCTCTGACATTTGTCACTCCGTATGGGGTGACATACGCAACCATCAGAATTCAATTATTAATGGCAAGGAAAATAATGTGGATTGGAGTTTATTATTGCTTTATTCTTACATACTGGTTGAGATTTAGCACTCAGATGAAATTGTAAACTGGGGCTACGTATGATTAAAAAAATGTTTCTGCAAACCTGAGAATGTTCCCCAGTAATTGTCACTGGCTGGTGATTTGGTTGAATCATCGCCCGATACAGCACCGGAATCTTTGCTAGTGTCCTCACTACACAACTACTGTCGAATTCCGACTCGGAAAAGGTGGCATCACATTGCAAATCCTAAATGTCAACATCTTTTGATTCAACATTCGAACCCTTTTCAAGTTGTTGTTCTATCTCTCTATCGGTAATCACGGCTTACTCAACACAGAAAAACATAACATGAATTAAATTCTTGTCACAAAACTGTAAATTACAAGGAACTCGTTGAAAGGCGCGTAAATCAACAGCTCACAACACAGAGCACAGTGTTCCACAACAACAAAGGTAAAAAGGCCGTCACCCCTGTAGGGTGACGTGCGCTTTCTCTGTTGCATAGTCAACCTAATAACCATATGTCACCCCAGCGGGGGTACACAAATATAGCAACTTTGAACATAAATTATGTCTTTGATTATCATCTACGAATGAAATTACGAACATCCATAGCCCACAACAACCTGAAAAATGTATATCGCATTTCAGCAGTTTACCACGAAAAAAGCAAATGTACACGTCAACGCTAAAGTTTTAATAAAGACCGAATGTTTGTTTACTTTTTTTTTTAGTGAAGCATGACATTCCATTGAGTACAGCTGATCATGCAGGAGCTTTGTTCATAAAGATGGTTCCTAAGTCGGAAATCGCATAAAAAGAAAAATAGTATGGTTGTGGTTGCACAAAAACAATGTGTGTCCTAAGGAAAATGGTGCATACTGCAACACAGGACATCGTTACTTGTTTACAGAATAGTCCATTTTCTTTGTTAACAGATGGAAGCAATGATACCGATTCTAAGTTGTATCCCATAGTGCTTACTTTATATGATGCTGCTCGAGGAAGTATTATAAGTACTCTTTTATCGGTACCAACATTGGAAGGGGATTCAACAGGGTGCAACTTAGGAAAGCTGCTATTGTTGCAGTGGGAATTAAAGTGCCAGTTAAGAAATGTCTGCATTCTGTTCTGACAATGCTCATGTTATGATTGAACAGAAAAATAGAGTTTTAGCAGTTTTGAAAGAAGCTCATCAAGATAATTTTGGTATTGGTTGCAGCTGCCATCTAATTAACTTAGCTGCTGAAAAAGCTTCTGCAACTGTACCAGTTGGAATAGATGAGATTCTTGTTGATATTTTCTATTACTTGAAGAAGAGCGCTAAAGGAAAATAATGTCTTCAGGAATTTCAAATTATGCATGGAAAAGAAACAGAGAAGTTGTTGAAGCATGTGTGCACAAGATCAGTGGGATCCACTTCTTTCATTTTTTAAGGTTGAGGTGGTAGTGTGTGCTCCAAATATTTCTGCCAATTTATCTTTGTTTACTAATCCCAAAGGACACGGTAGATCTGATGACAAACAAATGAAGTGAGTTTGTGATCCTGCTCCTCCTCAATTTCTGCCAAAAGAATGGCATGTTCTTCCAAACGTGACTCGCCTGTTCTCAGAAACGTGAATCCCACTACATCTCGTGAAAGAAAGCTGTTTCTTTCTTTCCTCTGGCCTAAACAAGGCATGATGTACTTTTTTACATGTGACTGTCTCATCATTTGATAAGCTCAATGCAGTCCTTCAGAGTTCTTCCCCACATACCCATGTACTGTTTGAATTAATGATGGATCTGTTGAAAAAGATGGTTACCAAGTTTGTGAAGCCAAGTGTAGTTAAACGGTCTGCACTGCTTGATGTCCAATATCTCTCAATCCAGAATCAGAAGGATGATGAAGAATTGGTAATTGGCATTCAAACCTCAAACTTGGTTAAGATGCTACAAAATGAAGACAAATCTGTGTTTTTCTCGTCGGTCAGAAACTATTTCTGTGCAGCCTGTGAGTACATGGTTAACAAGTTCCCTTTTAATAACGATGTGCTAGAACGTGCACAAGTTGCTAAAATATTTGCCTTGAGAAAAGCACAGTTTTCTTCTGTTAATTTCTTTTTTGGAGATGTTTTCTGTTATTTTGTGCAAAAGAGAAAATGAAACAAGAGATGACGCTGTAAATGAACTACAAAGCCAGTTTGCGGCTCTTCAGATACACAACTTATCTATGGCCAGTTTCTGCAATGACAGTTACATGTAGATGCGTAGTTATCAGTGGCTTAAGATGATGATATGTTCAAAATGAGTTCCCGAAACAACAGTTACCGTCTTCTTCACAGTTAACTGCGCAGTGACTGGTAACTGCAGCTAAAGCTGTGGTTACCTCTATGTTAGAACTGATTCCAACAAATACCGATATGCAGCGCCACTCCATTACTGTTTCGTACAAGGTCTTGTATTAGTTTTGTAAACATTAGTAAGTGATAATAATCTGATTATAATATATTCAGTCATTCATTGTAGTGTTTACGTGCTTTCTTTTCTTTTTCTACGTTACGGTAGATAGTCTGCGTTTATAGTATTGTAGTTGGTATTACGATACTAGTTCATATCAGCAAAATGGAATTATTATTATCTTCGTCTTCCTCGTCATCATCAAATTCTATGTCAGACGAAGAAGATTTGGCTGTTTTAGGTGCTCTACCAATGCCACGAGTGTTCAGGGCTTCGAAAAATCCATTCGATCACTTTAATGAAACCAAATTTCAGATGAGGTTAAAACGGACAGTGATGAGGTTAGAACATCAAATTGGTCAAAATATTAGACCTGAAACACACTGAAACCAATCTGTAAGTTCATTAAATCAAATTTTGATTATCCTAAGATTTCTAGCAACATGAGCTTTCCAAATTTTATTAGGTGATGACATTAACCTACATAAATCAACGACATGTCGCATATTGCAGAAGTTGCTCCCTCAAATTGCTGCTTTGCGGGACGAATTTATTTACATGCCAAGAAACCCAGTAGAAATTGCGGAAACGAAAAGAACCTTCCATGCCATTTCTGGCTTTCCCTCTGTAATAGGATGCATTGATGGGACACACGTGAAGATTCAGTCTCCGGGTGGTGAAAATGCAGAACGGTACAGAAACAGAAAATCCTACTTTTCTGATAACGCTCAAATAGTCCGCGATAAAAATCTGCGCATCATGGATATTGTTGCTCGCTGGCCAGGTTCAACCCATGACAGTGCATCTCCACTGAATCTCAGATTTGTTCGAGGAGAATTTCCAAACTCTTTTTTGCTTGCTGACAGTTCATACCAGCAGAAGAAATTCATTCTTACGGCGATTCTAAACCCTCAAAATAATGCGCAAAAATGATACAATTCAGCACATATACAAACAAGGAATTACATTGAACGGTGCTTTGGAGTTCTTAAGAGACGTTTCCCTATCCTGGCTTTGGGATTTCGCACCAAACGACAAACAACTTTAACAGCAATAGTGGCAGCTGCTATATTACACAACTTAGCGATAGAAGGAAAAGAGGATATGCCGGTCGTGGAAATGGATGCAGATTACGACGACCCAGTACCCACAGAAAACCTACCTGATAATGAGGGTAATGCTGTTCGTGCTGCAATTGTGGAAATCATTTTCAGATAATGTAAATATGAAACATTTATATTCTAATATAAATTGATGTATTAGACTATAGATTATCACAAATTATAATGTATTAACATAGGCTAATTTTCAGATTAATCTGACACGCAAAAAAAGGAAAATAGTATTATTGTTTTAGATTGTTCTTACATCATTTCAAATTGTTTTAAATTTATTTTGTAATCAAGTTCCTTAATTTTAAATTCATATTCTTGTTTTTCCAACTCCTTAAGAGCACTCTTCTTTTGAATGTCTAATATTTCACATTTTTTATTATGTTTTACTTCCTTCATTTCAAATTCCTTCTTTTTTAATTATCGCAAGTTCTTCATCTATATCAGTTTTGGCTTTCTTGCTGTTTACAATGCTTTCACTGCCGCTGTGGACATAATCTGATTTTCTTTTAGGTGCTGGTTTAGGCCTAGGGAGTGCTGGAGTCGACAACATTTCATTCACTACATTTACGTCCACCTTATCATTGGCTTCAGTCACTGATTCCACTTGGATGGTGTCATCTGTCCTAGCTGTTTCACTTACAACCTCCTCGGTACATGACGCCTCTACTGTAGACGTATCTTCAAATGCGGGAACTGAATCATTAAACAAAATAGAACTGGAATCAAATGGATTTTCATCTGGTTCAAATTGATCTTTCAGTGCACCTATAATCTTAAGATCTATTTCGTCAGCCTTTGTTTTATGAGTCCCCACCACCAGTTAGTGAACACCTAATCTGAAATTAAAGAACATTCACCATTAACATTTACATTTATACTAAATAATCAACATCTTAGTTACTGGTATGCATTTAATATAAGTCTGCTGAATAATTAATACAGATTTTTCATTGCTCTTTTAATTTTATTATATCATTTAAACGGTGATGTGAGGTCTCATATATTCCCACGAAATATAAAACATCTGGACTTCTTTAATTATAAATCTTGCATGCAGCTGTAGTTTATATTACCTTCTTATCTGTGTCAACACACTTCATACCCAAGGTCAGGGTTAGCTCACTACGATTAAAATTCTCAAGTGGACAGCCAGAGCTCACGTCATCAGTTAGGAGAGTATTTTTGTCAATGCATGTTGCGTGGCCCGCGGAAGTAAAACATATCAAATGGCTGGTCCATTGCAGTTATTAAGATTACAAATCCTCAGTTCGAGGAGTATATTAGGGAACTACTATGAAAAATGTAGTGATAAGGCTAATTTCTTTCGGCTATTGTAGATTGCAGTTTGTAACGCTTTCGTGTTGTTCAAGTTGCAGCCTGAAAGACCGGATAAAGTGGATTTCTTGAAGGATTTGGGAGCTTATCAAGTAAAATTACATGTAAAAGAAAAGTGCGAGTTGCCAGTTTGTTCGCAGTGTACTAAAAAAATTTGCATCAGTTACATCAAGGACGAATGAGTGTCACATCATCAGTGCCAGAATGATAGGTTCCAAAGTATGGTACACGTTTTCATTTATAGGATTATATTTGTTTACGCTCATTTTGTTTTGGATCAGTGAAAAGTGATCTGTTTGGTAATTTGAAGAACATTTTTAGTGACGACAACAATCAAGGTGAAATTTACGAGGATGTCTACGTACTGTGAGTAACAAAGAAGGGAATATATATGTAATCTTTTTCATGATTAGGTTCTACATATATTCATGTTATGAGAGATTATTACATGCTGAATCCAATAAAATAATAGTAGTACTTGTATAAGATAACGAATGTTTCTCATTGAACTCTATTTTTGTCACAAGTCTCGGAGACCTCACGTCACCAGTGCACGTTACCAGTTAGAGGATATATCAGTACTCACCCTGTCTTCGTTATTGTGCTTTCTTGCTTTCCTTTTCATAATGAAATACAGTTCTTTTAACTGTTTTGCAGTCCGTCCTCCTGTCTGGCTGGATGCATTGAAGACTTTACATAAGTCCTCCCAAGAACTTTTTTTCTGAGCTACTGTTGCCCCATCAGTCTTCTTATTCTCAATCACTTCTTTTCTTTGAAGAACATGGTCTATTAACAAGTTCCTCTTGAAAGGACTGAAATTTTTCGCACGTTTAGAATTATCCGACGTTTCCGTATTGTGTCGCACCAAATAGCTATCATCCACTGACTTCTTATAATCGCATTGCGATTGAGATGTCTATGTACATGTTTGCCAACCAATTTTCATTATAGAAAACTTCTGCTAGTAAAAGTAACTAGATATTACCAAAATAACCCTAAAAACATTTGCGTAGAGACATCTATTGGAGGACGAGAGATACTAAACATGACGGTAACTGTACTGTTTATTACCAGGGCTTATAAATCTTGATTTAAGTTTCTGGAAACTCATTAAAGTTAACAGCGCAGTTAAAGTTACAAGCGCATTTAGGTAACTCACAGGTAACTGTGGTGTACCAGAAACTGGCCACTAGTGTTATAAGTAACCAAGCTACAAATGATTCAAAATGGGCACAGTTGTTGAATATCCATGGAGCTGGTAGACTTTATAAATATGACAAGATCTCTAGATTCATACTGTCTGTTCTTACGATATTACATAGTAATGCAGAGTGTGAGCAGATTTTTAGCCTGATTAAGAACAACAGGTCACAGTTAAGGTCTTCAATGTCCAATGAAACTCTAGAAGCCATTTCCATGTTGAAGACCATAAGTTCTGAAGCATTTTATGCAAACACATATTCTGTTGACTTTCTGAAGAAAGTAAGACAAGCCACATGTTAGCTGTTAAAGCAGAATAAAGATGTGCATGTTACAGTGCAAATAATGTAAATAACTTGTGTGCATAAAATTATGTGCAGCAACATACTCTTTACTTCAAAGTTTTAATTAGTAGTGTTCATAAACGAATCACATTGTGTAAGTACATTTCATTGATGCTTGTTAAAGATATTTATGTTAGTTTGAGACAAAATGTTTTGTCCCTTATAATGTCATCAGTTGCATGCAGTGTTTTATGTTAATGCCATTGAACTCATAATTATGTGAAGTGAAGAAAATGCACATGAATTTTGTCATGTTTTACCAAATTTTGGTTCATTGGATTCCTGCATATTTTGACATACGGATTTTAGTGATAGATCATTTGGAAAGTTTGCAGGTATGCTGATACTTTAAATATTTCTTTCGTCTCTTAAACAATTAGTACACGTCAATAGAAAGTACATACAGATATTTTTGACTGTTCTAATTTCAGTTCTCCTGCTCCTCAGCATGGGAGTCAATGAAGAAAGGAAGAATTGGAGCTGTTTCATGACTTGTAGGCTGTAACTTTTATTTCTTTACCCCCCTCCCTTTTTATGCATTTCAGTATACCAGCACACTGCAGTTATTATAGGCACTGTAGACTTACTATCAGTGTTGTTGCTTTATTCCTTTATTCAGCTGTGAATGGATGTTTCCTCTCTGTATCATGTTGGATATTTCCTGTTAGCCTCTTATGTGTTACGTAACCTTCTTGAATAACTCTACATCATCATTTTGAAAACTGTTGTGTACAGTTTAATTATTGTTGCCTGAGATCCTCACAAATTTACCATCCTTCACTTCAGATGCTTTAGTTGGATTGAAAGAAGTGTTTGAAATTGATTTCCCTGTATATTTCTGTACATGAATCACTGGATATATTGGAATTGTTACCCTTAAAAAATATAAATATTGCAGTGTATTTCTAGATTTTTGCCCTAATGTTTTAAGGTAGATAATGGCTTTTCTCAGTATCACGCGGCCATTCAATAATATGAATATACGGTAGGTAATTTGTGAGAAGTATTGAGAAATGTAGGCAGAGGCTAATTTGGGCTATTCACCTAGAAATTACTTGGGAACTGTAACACCGTTCATCCTGAAACCTACCTTGAAACGTTAGTGACATGACGAATGTGTAACGAAGACCCCATATGAAATATTAGCTGCCTCTCTCCACTGTAAGGCCTGAAATAAACCCCTCAATTTTACAATCAGAAAGATATATTAATTACTACAGGCTGGTTTGTGGACAAGCCAGGAGCATTCTGCATATTGCAAATGCACTCCACAGAGTTCACTAGTGAGGCAGGATGTCCAGCTGCAGTACATTACCATTGACCTCATAAGAAATAAGCATATAACTTCTTGAATGCGGTCTTCTTATAGCACATCAGTTATGTTACCAAAGTTTCAAGGTAGGTTTCAGCATGAAGGGTGTGACACTTCCAATGTAAGTCTTGATTAGGCACCTGTTTCCTCAGAGTTTGTGTGTTTACTAAACACAAACTATTTAATTTTTTTAATTTGGTATTGTGAGGAAGGTGAAGTGAATTAGTGAAAAGTATATTATTCAAAGAGTAAATATTATTGAATCATGGTGTATGGTATAATTCATTATTACAGAAACTGTCCCTCATTGGTCTTGCTGTAAAACATATTGTAGATAAACAAATGTATTACTGCACATAAAGATGTCTTCCCAGAAGTGCCGACTCTCTTATTGCTGCATCGGCAATTGTTTATAAGAAGTTGTGCTTTAATTGAAATTTCCTCCAAGTATCACCTATCAACATTGTTAGAGATAACCCCCACACAGTTAACTGTGAGGGATTTCACCTGATACTTGTCCTTTATGTATGAGCTCACAGGCAAGCACCATAGTTTCTCACCACAGACATGCTTGCAATTGTTTTTCCCCTTAACTCCTGCCAAGCAAACTTCGTACTGGAGCTATATCCGAAATCAATTTTATACTTTCAATCCACTTGTTGCAGGGCCAGATATTTCAGTAAGCCATCATGGATGTCCGGCTCTATGGCTAAATTGTTAGCGTGCTGGCCTTAGGTCCAAGGGATCCCGGGTTCGATTCCTGGACAGTTCAAGGATTTTAACCTTCATTGTTTAATTCCGATGGCTCGGGCTCTGGGTGTGTGTGCCATCTTCAGTATTAGAATTCATCATAGATAGGGCCCCATCCTCACAGACTTGGAGGTCGCTTATAAGGCGTAAACTCGAAAGGCCTACACCAAGTCTTTCCTGAGGCTGCACACCATTACTGCCTCTTGGAAATTGTGAGAAAACTCGGGGAGTAGCGGGCGAGTTGGCCGTGCGGTTAGGGGCGCGCAGCTGTGAGCTTGCATTCGGGAAATAGTGGGTTTGAACCCCACTGTCGGCAACCCTGAAGATGGTTTTCCATGGCTTCCCATTTTCACACCAGGCAAATGCTCCGGCTGTGCCTTAATTAAGGCCACGGCTGCTTCCCTCCCATTCCTAGGTCTTTCCTATCCCATCGTCGCCGTAAGACCTATCTGTGTCGGTGTGACCTAAAACAAATTTTTAAAAACTGAGAAATTTGGCCGTGCAGTTAGAGGCGCGCAGCTATGAACCTGCATTCGGGAGATACTGGGTTCGAACCCCACTGTCGGCAGCTCTGAAGATGTTTTTCCATGGTTTACCATGGTGCTCCTATTTATTCAAAATATTGGCCATCGGCTTCTACACACTTCAGCCATCTTTCAGGTAAGTTATGAATACCATGCCAGAAAAACTGCTTGTCTTTTGCGGCAGACCATTCTTCAGGCCATTTTCCAACTTCCTCGAAATTGCTGAAGTGCTGCCCTGCAAGCGCATGCCCATTGATGCGAAGAGGTGATAGTCAGACGGCACCAGGTCGGGGTAGTACGGCAGGTGCAGAAATGTGTCCCATCCAAGCGATTTCAAGGTGTCTTTCACTGGTTTTGCTGTGAGACGGCGCATTGTCGTGTAACAAAATCCCTTTGCCATGTCTGGCCCATTCAAGTCGTCTTTCAACGAATGCGTGATGTAAATTAATCATTTTGTTGGCGATAGCATTGTGCATTAACGGTTTTGTTAGGCTTCAGGAGTTCACAATAGACAATACCACTCTCATACCTGCCAACCCTTCCTATTTACCCGGAAACTTTCCGGTTTTTAACTCGTCTTCCGATTTATTTTTACTTCTTCCGATTTTTTTACTAATATAACCTCTAGTACGGTCAATACTCTTCCCCTATGATAAAGGATAAATTCGTATGTGCTTGTGTAATTTACGAAACCTAATTTTCAAGCGTATTTATTTTATGCTGTATTGCTGTATTTCATGAGTGTTTCGTCCGTCGCCTTCGTGTATCGTGTACCGAGCTCGATAGCTGCAGTCGCTTAAGTGCGGCCAGTATCCAGTATTCGGGAGATAGTAGGTTCGAACCCCACTGTCGGCAGCCCTGAAGATGGTTTTCCGTAGTTTCCCATTTTCACACCAGGCAAATGCTGGGGCTGTACCTTAATTAAGGCCACGGCCGCTTCCTTCCCACTCCTAGCCCTTCCCTGTCCCATCGTCGCCATAAGATCTACCTGTGTCGGTGCGACGTAAAGCAAATAGCGTGTATCGTGTTTCCCGCTCACCACAGCAGCGTGTGCGCTTTATACAGCTGGGGATTCGGGGCGGCAATCGTCCTGCAAGCTATAGGCTAGCGCGCACTAACGACTCAATCAGGACGAAGGAATGAGTTTGTTATCGTGTTGTTCGCACGCTGTTAACATCAGTTCTGTGCGTGGTTTCGTCGGAGTTCTAGGCCACGTGTTTTTTCTTGCATTTCTATGCTTTCCCCCTGTGTCAAAGTCGTATGTTTTGTATGTGGTAGTTTCGCGTATTTAAGTGCATAATTTTAATGAGTTGAATATTTTTAAGGGGGTTGTGTTGGTGACAGTTTCTGGAATTTTCTTTTGTCGCTATGGCCAAAAAATATAACAAACGTTATCTCCGTGTTCAGAGATGCCTATAAATTTCCGTTCATTTTACCGGCTATGAAAGGAAACTACTGTATTTTCTCGCGTAATTGACGCCCTTGCATAATTTACGCATCCCAATATTTTGGGGTCCAAAGTGAAGAGAAAGAAATGTTCACGTATTTGACTCACCCACAACTTCGAACATCCATTACTCAGCTCCGGATGCGTTTCGAAATAAAGATGTCAACTACTCAAGTAGCAAGTTTCCTATTGCGAAAGCGGGCACTCCAAATACAGGGCAACGTGCTGTTATTAGCCGGCAGCAAATCCCACTGCACTAGTTTTACGAGTGTTTCGGTTACGGGACATTCTGTGATCTCAGGATTGTTTGTCAGTCCACAGTATTCGGTTAATACTGCATCATACGAGCTCGCGGTGATCAGTTACGCGAAACATACGTGAATAGAGCAGCGGGCGGCAAGTATTCAGTGTCCAAATGAAACGTGCGCTACCGCGGTAACAGAAGTGCACTTCAAGCGGCCAACAAGTCTCGCAAAGCATTTCGCGGTCCAAAAAGCGGCAAGTTTCCGTAAGTAGAGGATTATCTGCGTAACTAGATGATTTTGTTACGCAGTGTTGAATAAGCCTTTTCTCACGAAATGCTGTATTTTAAAGAATGAGAAATAGCCGCGGCACATAGAATCAGTGTCTCGGATTTGAAAGTTAGCCGAGGCTTGATTAATTTAATGGAGAGAAATGTACTTCCTCTTAGACGAAGAACAACATTATGCCAAAATGTGACGAATGATTTGAACCATTTTCATCGCTTTGTGATTGAGAAGCATAAAGTGAAGGAATGTTTGATGTCCCTTATAGGAACCGCAGGTCAGACGGCAATCAGTTTCTATATATCACAAAGTCGAACAGTCGATAAGAAATGAACATAGTGTTATCGTACGCGCTACCGGAGGCAAAAAACTTACTGCAATGCTTGCTATAACAGCTGATGGTAGAAAGCTTGCACCTTACATTGTTCTAAAACGAAAAACAATGCCTAAAGCAAAATTTCCGCAAGTGATCCACGTTCGTATTCAAGAAAAAGGGTGGATGGATACTTCACTCGTACAAGATTGCATATGAACGGTTTGGGGTAATGTAGCAGGGTCTCTCCTTCGATGCCCGGCCCTTCTCGTGTTGGATAGTTTTCTTTTTTTTTGCCGGTATGTCATTCAGTTCGTATTGTCAGCTCGTAATGGGAAGAATATTTTCCAGTGTCTATGTATACTTCATACCCACGTGTCTAACTTACCTGAATTTTGCGCCAAATGACGATAACCGCAAATGAGTTCAACCAATTGTGTTTGTATTACATTTGATGTATCTTTTAAATGTAAATGAATTGTAAATAATTTGTAAATATCCGAATTCCTTGAATAATTTACGCATCCAAAGTTTTCTCCTGCATTTTTCGTCAAAAAAGTGCGTTAATTACGCGAGAAAATACGGTATTATGCTTTTTGCTGCGTGTGTCGGTGTGACAAATATTATTAATGTATGTGTCATAAATGAGAGTGATTAGGTACATCTTCTTGTAACCATTTTTATGTTTTCTTAGTTTAAAATTTTTAATTTAATGGCCAATTCGCATTGTAACTGTAGATATATGTATGCCTTTTAACCTGACCTTTTTTCACGTAGACCGTGGTGGAGTATATGCAAATACAGTAGAGACAATACACGACACTTAACGGATTTCGCCTTGCTAAAACGGGAGACAATTCGACGGTGGCGCTCCTAGTGACTTGACCTGAACAAATCGCGCTAAATTCAAATATCAATGGAAATGTATATACGGAAATGGATAAATAAATTACGTCTAGAAAGAAAGTGGTACTGAGATATTAACTTCGAAGTTGCTAAAGCAATTCTGGATAAATGAATGAAAAATTATTTAAAAGGTTATTATTCAAAGACTGAAATTAGACACATAAACAAGATATGAAATGGGCTGCTGTGAAATGGCTTGATCTTTCATTTATGCATTACTTTTTTAGCTTTAGCATTCCTGCCTGAACTTTTACGGTTGGATATGTCTTTTTTCTCATTTAAAAAACATTGTATGATCACATTAAGACACTTGTAAATAAAAATATCGGCACATTCCTTACACACATGATGCAATGAATTAACATTTAAAAGCTGGACAATTTTCCTCTTAACATGAAGCCTACTAACAGAAAGAAAATCTATATATTTCCGGCTTTAATCTGAGAAGAGGGATTAAAGAAAGAAAAGTATGAAAATGTTGTCGATAGTGATGCTTTGAGGAATATTTACGTACAATTAGAGTAAAAATGTAACATACCCTTGGCTGTATAGTCGAGGATTTTAAAAGTCGCTGGCCTGGAAATGATCTGAACAGATCTTATAATTCTTATATAAGCGTAACGTCCCTTCTTTCTTGTACACCTTATCCAAATCACTTCTGTGACATTTCAAAACCCACAGATCACACCTACAACAACACATCGGTATTGAAGGTTAACTGCTGCACTATACAATAAAATATGCGTATTACATTTTATGCCAGTTAAAATATGAGTCGAGCAGGTCAGAAGATTATGAAGTACTATAAAAATCTCTGTCACTGGAAGAATATATATGCAAACACAATATTACTTACATGTTCTTGTCACGAGGCAACCTGAAGAACGACCGCGCATTTTTCTCTACTTCGTAATTACTGCAGCCAAACACAGCACATACCTTTCCCCTCATGTTGAGAGGAGATATCAAGGAATGACACACGCTACTATTTAATTATGTCAGCTCACTGAAAACGCATAAATAACACCAAAAACACACAAAAATACACGTGCTTTTATGAGAGAATCAGTACTGTTCAGGTCTATCCGCTAGAGTGAGCTCCAATAGCTGTCCCTCGATATCTCACTCAGTGTCGCATATTGTCTCTACTGTATTTGGTATATGTGATGAAATGCAAGAATTAAAAAATCTTCCTAATTTTTGTTTCTTAAAGTTGGCAGGTATGCACTCTAGTCCCACCAGACACAACGCATGGTCTTCTTGCCAAAGTGATTTGTCCTTGGTGTTAAAGAACCGGCTTCGCCAGGTGACAGCCACGATTTTGTCCACTTCGGGTTTTCAAAATAAATCGCATTTTCGTCACCCGTCACAACTCGGTACAGAAATGATTTTCTTTTGTGGCGTTGAAGCAGCATTTCACAAGTGACTGCAATTTTCCATATGCCACTCATTCAAATCGTGTGGGACCCATTTATCAAGTTTACTGATCTTCCCCGTTCCTCGTAATCATCTGTTGATTGTTTCTTGTGACACATTTACTGCTTGTGCCAATTGCTGTTGAGTTTGAGTTGGTTCATCATCCAGTAACACCTGCAATTGCTAGTTTTAGCACTTTTGTGGTCTACCAGGGTGTACTCTGTCTTTCACATTGAAATCACCACATTTAAATTGTTGGAACCATGTCTCACATGTTTTAATCGATGGAGCGTGTTCACCATATGTTTCCACCAGCAAACAATGACTTTCCACAGCCTTTTTCTTTTGATTAAATAAGAAAAGCAATGCATGCCACAATTTTTTTTTTTAGGCACAAACATTGACATGATCACTGAACAATACAACACAGATGCTAGTGTTTCGCAGACTCAGCTTGTGTGTGTTGGTAGGTTAATGTCAGACTAACAAACTGACATATGTTTCAAATTCGTATGCTGCATACTGTTTGCTGGTGCCATCTCTTAGTAAAACCGGAAAAGACTAATGCATACACCTGGTGTGTGTGTGTGTGTGTGTGTGTGTGTGTGTGTGTGTGTGTGCGTGCGCGCTATCAAAATACCCATGCTTCGCTACGGTTTTTAAACTGAAAGTTTTCAAAGTTTTACATTTTAGAGATTCCACTATCAGCTGAGCCTGTAAAATACTCTCTCAGTTCGTATGTCAAATATTTTTGTAGGAATGATTATTTATTTTCTGATCTAACACTCATTTGAACCCTGTACAGAAGAATTTGAATGTTTTAAACCCTATCTTACTTAACATGTAGGATGTAAAAGCGATCAACCTGTGAAATTTTGATTTTGTACGTCGAACAGTAAAGGAGGAATGAATACTTTTTTAAGGGGTGAATGTTCTTAAACATTTATTAACATCTAGGATATAGGAGACCACCCTTCATAAAAAAATAAGTTCATGCCTGAAACGGTTTTGGAAGAATGGATATTGTGTTTTTGAGAGTCAACCACCATCAAAACACCTTAGGGGAGAAATATTTTGAAGTATATAATATTTTACACCTAGGACATAAAAGAAGACCTTCTCGTAAAATTACTACGTTGTACATCAAACAGTTTTGAAGGGATAGATAATTTTGTTTACGGAGCTAATCTCAATTATCAATTTATGGGTGTAACGATAAAAAATCTTTCCTATTCCACACCTAGGATTTAAAATATTTGGAATTTTGTCTTCGTATGTTAGACCGTTTTGGAGGAAGGAATGAATATATTTCTTTTCAGATCTTAATCCCCATTTAACCCTCTGAGCAGTTTATTTTGTTTCAAACCTTCTGTTATTTAACACCTAGGATATCATTTTAAATTTTAACTTCATAATTCAAACAGTTTCATGTAAATGTATATTTTTGTCATTCCTCACCCCCGTCAAAACCCCTTAGAGGTGCCAACTATTACGAATTTCCCGTAATTGTTACAGATTTCACTTTACGATTATGGAATTACGGTCAAAGGGGAAATTATTACGGAAAAGCTGACATTATCAGGAAAAAGTAATTTTCTATGAAAAAAAAGAAAAAATGTTCAGTTCTTTCCAGCCTTTCTCCTGTCCTCGTTTCAATGCTTGTGAGTTGGCAACGATACTTATTCGATCATGACTTCCTTTCGCAACCCATAAGCGTTGTGAAATTCATTGTGAATGAAGGAGCTCCGGCGCTACTCTTCTCTATTATAAATATTTCAGTAATGTTGTATTTGCTACACCAAGTGTAGCTGACAGTTGACAGGAAGAATGAGGAAAAAGTGAGGCCTACATTAAGCACATCTATACTGGAATCGCTTATGGTTCAGAAGACAAAAATATCATCACAGTGGGAGGGATGCTTCAAGAAAAACTATACTGAAAAGCAACTGCTGCGTGAGAAACAAGCTACAAGGAATGTTTTATCACAGAAGTAACAGGTTGTGTGCAAACTTTATTGTGTAATACGATATACTTTCGAATAGATTGCTAGAAGGAAGAGCAAAAGGGGTGTCATTATCGAGAAGGGAGAAGCCTTTGGACTTGACTCAAAATTATTCTCGGGGTTGGGGAGCGATTACTGAAAATCCACTTCAAAGGTTGGCACCACTGGAGGTGTACTGTTTTTTTTAAGTCCACTTCTTATTTGTATCCTCATAAAAAGAATTCAACACCGTTGTCAGTCTGTTTTACAATCCCCACCCCCTAAAGTGTTTATTCTGAAGCAAAATATTATTTTTACTCTATTTTTAAAAGATATTTAAAATGCCACTTTTTGCATCTGTAATATGTTAGTTTTTAGATATTCTGTAGATACGCTCAATTTAAAAATTCACCCCCCTTGACACTTCCCCGTAAGTGGATTTTCAGAAAAAAAGTTATGCGTGTTCCTTTACTTTTACAGGAGATTCCAAATACCAATTTTCACCTGTAACATCTTAAGTATTTGATATATAACTATCCTCATAAAAAGAATTCAACCCCTTTTTCAGTCCATTTACAACCCCCTTAAAGTGAATTTTCCTAAAACAAAAAAATGCACGTTTATTTTTAAAGGAGATTCCAAACACCAATTTTCACGTCTATAATATCTTAAGTTTTGGAGATGCGGGTATCCTAATAAAAAAAATGCAATCCCCTCTTTGTCATTTTTACCCCTATCCTTAAGTGTTTTTCCAAAAACAAAAAATAAGTTACTTTATTTTTAAAAGGTATTAAAAATACCAATTTTTCACGTCTGTACTGTAGTATGTTTAGTTTTCAAGATATACTGTAGATATGCTCATTTTAAAAATTCACCCGCTTTAACACTTCCCCTTAAGTGAATTTTCAGAAAACAAATTATGCTTGTTCCTTTACTTTTACAGGAGATTAAATACCAGTTTTCACATCTGTAACAGGTTACGTTTTTGAGATATATTGTAGATACACTCATTTTAAAAATTCACCCCCTTTGTCACTCCCATTTGGGGGTAAATGGGAGTGACAAAGGGGGTGAATTTCAATCATACTTCACCCCCATAATAACATATGGCCTAGAAACCTGCGCAACAACCCAACAAGTGGACAGCAAACTACAAGCTGCAGAAATGAAGTTCCTACGAACTATGGTACAGAAGACAAAAAGGGACAGGGTAAGGAATGAAAGAATAAGGGAGCAAGCTGGTGTGTACCCATCCCTGAATGAAAAAGTGACAAGGGCCCGTTTGAAATAGTTTGGCCATGTCAAACGAATGGACGATGGAAGGACAGCAAAACAATGGCTACACACAGTCGTGGCCGGAAAACGACCAGTAGGAAGACCTAGGAAGATGTAGCTGGACCAAGTGAAAGAGGACATAGGAACAAGAGGAATCAGCTGGGATGTCGTCTTGAGAGAAGAGTGGTACATGGACAGACAGAAGTGGAGAGTGCTCGTAAACCACACCCGGGCTACTGGAGTGGAAAACATGATGATGATGATGATGATGATGATGATGATGATGATGTAGATTTTCCAAAAGCAAAAGAATACGTGTCTCTTTATTTTTAAAGGAGATTTCAAATTCCAATTTTCTGACTGTAACATCTTCAGTTTTTGAGATCTACATATCCTCATAAAAGGTATTCAACCCCTGTTTCACCTTTTTTTGCCCCTCTTAAGAGGATTTTCCTAAAACAATAAAATACTTGTTTCCTTATTTTTTTTGGAGATCCCAAATACCAATTTTCACGTCTTTAAACTGTTAAGTTTTTGAGATGTACACTCATTTAAAAAATGCATCCCCCTTTTCACCCCTTCAGCAAAGGAATATCCAAAAATCCTCAGTTAGTGTGCACCTACATTATAATATAAATGTATCCTCAAAATTGTATTTCTTTATGTCCAGTAGTTTTGGCTTGGCAACGATGAATCAGTCAGGACATGTTATTTTATATATATAGATCGTGAGAAAAGGATAACACCTTCGTCCCTCCTAGGTAGAGGGCACCCCTTTTTAAATTCTTCATTTCTGAGTTTCTCTCTAAAAACTTTTCTGCTGGTTGATGCAAATTCTTGTGTGGATTTCATGTTATTGAATCTCTAAGCTCTTTAGTTCACAATGTCTATAATACAAGGCACATGCATAGTTTGACTTTTCTAGTCGGTTAACTACATTGATATGCTGAATAAACACTCCCTATGTAGCCTTAAATTATGCTAAGCCTTTGGATTTTGTTGGCAAATGAACAGTGGTAGGCAGTGAAAGAATTTATTTAAAGGAGCTCTTGAGCAACTTTTATTTTATTTTTTATTGTTGTTTTATTATCTATTTTCAGTAGTGGAATACCTGACTTTTCTAGTTTATATTTCAGATTATTAATAGCTTTGTTCTTATTTAAAGTAACTGTTTTATGGAAATTTTCGTCCAAATATGTATTTGTTGCTTGTGATCATCCTTTTCTCTGATACATTAGTGTCAGAAAATGTAAACTCACCTTAAGAAAACTCCAGTTCTTATTTATTAGGCAGCAGATTAGTGATATTTCAAATGACATATATATTTTAAATTAAAATGCAAAGATTGGCAACCATTATATATAAACTGACATACTATAAAGCAGTTTATGCTTCAAGTAATAGAAAACAATGTCTTTTAGATCTACATTGTTCACTCTCTGTGCTCGTCTCCATGGCTCCCTTTTGCTCTGATTACTGCGCAACATAAGCATGGCATTCTTCTGGTTAGTTTTCTAAAATCTATATGGTTATAATTCCCCATGCTTCCAAAAGTCATTGCCAGAGATTTTCACACCTGTTGACAGAAGATGGTTTGGCATTACAGTCAATTTCATCCCACAACAACAGGTAGAACTCCTGATGATTCTTTGTTTCTTACATACTTTCGGCACAGCAGGTTTAATGTATGTTTCGGGTTGTCGTCCTGTAGTAGAAAAAAAAAAACCCTTGCAATAAGTTGATTTCCAGATGGTACTGCATTGCTCGATATAATGCATTAGTACTGCTCCTTCCTCAAGATACCTTCCACCCTCACCAAGTCCTTCACCTTATAATTACCCCAAATCTTAATGCTTCCAGACCCATGCTTCACATTTGATGTTAGGCAGCCTTCTAGAATTCTTTCTCAAGGATGACTGTAGACTTATTGATGACAATTTGACCCAAGCCTTTCTAATCTTGACTTATCAGTCCATAGCACTCATTTCCATTGGTCGGTGGTCCAATCCTTGTGTTGTCTGGCTCACTGAAGTCTGAGATTTACGTCTGCCTGTTAAAAGATGCTTTCTGGCAGATACACATCCACACAACCTAACATCACGTAAACAGTATTTCAAAGGAAACGGACGCTGGCTGTTCTTTAGTTATGTTGATTTCAGTGCAGATGTTCACATCTGAAAGCCTTCAGTTATGCTTGCTTGAGATCTCAATGTGTTTATCTCCAGGAGTAGGTGTTCTAGGACATCCTCTACATACTCAATCTTTGCAAGTGCCTGTCTTTTGTCTTCGCTTCAGAGCAGAGTGAATACCAAATTCTGGAATCCCTAATTTTGCATCAATCTACCTGTTTCACCAACCAACTCGCTTGTAGGCACATACCATAGCATGTTTTTCTTCATGTACTCTGGCTTTTTTCCTATTTTTGCAGTGAGTCACAATCCTGCAAAAATTGGAGCAGTACTGAAGAGAAGTGAGTGTTTGAAAACAGTCCTAACCAACAGAGACGTTCAAAAAGGAGGGAATGTAGTTAGTATTATAGTTAACAATAGCCTAACAATGCAAAATTTCAACAAATAAGACGACATATTCTTTTAAGGTTAATAAATTCTTGGATACAGCAATTTAATAGAATCCAGGCTAACGTTTGATGCTCATGGGCTGAAAATTATATTACAAGTATCGCTTTCCGGATATCTATATACTGTATTACCTAACTAATAAATTATGTTGTCGTTTACTGAACGAGTTTTTTACACGATTTGAGTCGGGCAGCTGTGAGCTTGCATATGGGAGATGGTGGGTTTGAATCCCACCATCAGCAACCCTGAAGATGGTTTTCCATGGTTTCCCATTTTCACACCAGGCAAATGTTGGGGCTGTACCTTAATTAAGACTGTGGCTGCTATGGTCCACCTATTCAATACCATTGATTTATTGTTGCTATATTTAAATTTTGAAGTCTTACGAAGTTTGAAGGTGAACGGCACATCCGAGTGAATTACAAGAATAACTTAACACATCAGATCCGACATTTTGTGTTCTAGAGTAGGGGAAGCTTCTTCGTAGTAGTGAACTCGAAGGCCAACAAGGTATTATGTAGGTGTTGACTTACCAAGGCGATTACGACGATGTATAAGAAGTATACTTCTCATAACTTACATATTAATCATTCCAGAAATACATTGACATCATGCTGGCACAGGAGAAGTATGCTAGTGTCACATAACAATTTAAATAAGCCTACAGTAGAAGTCCGTTGTAGGGATAATTCGCAACAGCGAAAAATTTATTCACTATAGCGGATTGTTGTTATATCCGATTTTTGTAAAAGTCTGGTAAAAACCTCACATACATTAAAATCAGTAAGCAATGGCAATCAGTTTGTACAACACTTGTGATTTCTCATATTTTCATACTATGGTTTACTCGTTAGTTTTTTTTTATTTATTTATTTATTTAATTCCAAGACAACGTGAAAGTGTATGTTCAATTTCATTCTGAAAATATTGAAGTAGTATCACTCCAGGGGCTTTTGTGGCAAACGTTTCAATTTTCTTATTCAAACAGCATCACCTAACCTAATGTAACCTCCTATAAATCATGAAAACCTATTTCAAGCGCCAGCAGAGTAATGATACCATTTTTGCTGTAAATTTAAGTAGGAATAGCCTTACCGGAATTTATGCAGATGCGAGCATGCGTTCCTCATTACAGTAATTTCTCGCTTACCACCTCATATATTTGAAGTCCCAATTCACGTCATATTAAATCTATATAAAAATAAGTCACTTATCGAGTCACAAATTTTCACTGTTACCACTGATTGCATTTTTCCTAGCGCTGAAAATGTTCTTTGTCATCCCTTGTGAAAGGACCGTGATCTCCAACGCAGATTAAATCCCTTGCCACAGGAGGCAGGTCAGGGAAAGTTGCATGAAAATGGGAAATGGCCTTGAATTACTACTACTACTACTACTACTACTACTACTACTACTACTAAAATGTTTTCATTCCTCCCCTGAAGGGGGAGGCAGGCCTCTTGGACGGTGACTCCGTCTCTCAGGCCGGGAAATTTGTTACGGTGAAGGAGATGCTCAGAGAAGGTGAGGGGTTTGGCGGCTGTGACCTATACTAGGAACTGTGCCGGCATTCGCCTTAGTGCAGAAGAATGGAAAACCACGGAAAACCATTCTCAGGACAGGCGACGGTTGGGGCCAGCCATGAAGTCCAGCCCTGTCTCATCTCCCAAATGCAGAGGCATAGAGTCATGGTAGAGCTGTGGCAACCCCTCTTCTGCTCGCAAAGTGGTACGTATTTTCTATAGAGTATTTGGTATTACTAATCAACTCCGACATCGCCTTTGAGTTCGAACGCATTCAGTATAATCACTGGAGTGCATAAATATCGATAACAGAAATATAATGCACGCTTAATCGCTCATAACAACGGATGCATCAGGAATTGGGTCCTCACAATAACCGAAGGATATACACAGTTTAATATGGGGATTTTCAAGGGACAGAAAAGAAACTTTTGTTACAACGGAGTTCTCGCTATATAACGTACCCACCACCAAGTTATTAACTATAAATAAGAAGCATAAGAACCAGTTAGCCACACTAAGATGGTTCAAAAACGTTGTTGGGCCCAATATAGGCCATTGTAAAGGAAACAGTCACAGTAGACATCTTACCACTTAGAAGCTTATCGCATGACTCCCCGGGTTCAAAGCAGTTGACGCTAGAGATCGCCATACATAACAGTTGAAGATAAGGCGGCAGAGTTAACCAATTGCAAGTTCATATACAATAATGTACAATTAAAAGTCCAATTGCGTAGCGATTGCCCCCAGTTATATTCCAATTTATTCCAGTCAAGGTTTTAGAGGTACATTAATTGACCAATTATAGCCAATAGCTGTCTTGCAGTTCATGGCGCATTGTTACATGATACATTTTAAATTGTGAAAATAATTCCTCACGTACTAAAATGTCATAGTTGGTAGTCTAATAATTATAGTAATGTCCCTTAAATTATAATGCCACACCACATGCATCTCTATATTCTGTTTATGCTGGCCCCTAGATGTCCCAATTTATTTTTCTAGAAAAGGTTCTGATACTTCACCTAAGAGTTACCTGTTGTTGAAATGGAGATCTTACAGAGCTCGATAGCTGCAGTCGCTTAAGTGCGGCTAGTATCCAGTATTCTGGAGATAGTAGGTTCGAATCCCACTATCGGCAATCCTGAAGATGGTTTTCCATGGTTTCCCATTTTCACACCAAGCAAATGCTGGGGTTGTACCTTAATTAACGCCATGGCCGCTTCCTTCCCACTCCTAGCCCTTTCCTGTCCCATCGTCGCCATAAGACCTATCTGTGTCAGTGCGACGTAAAGCCAATAGCAATGGAGATCTTGGTTCGATTTGATATGTTCTCCATGAGAAGGTTTATTTCTTAGAACCTCTTTTCTCACTCAAGCACCAGAATAAGTAGGCCTACACATGCTAGTGCTGGCACCACAGTAACTTCAAAATACTTCACCAAAGATAACACTTATACATTAAGCATTCAGGGCTGTTGACTGTGTTCTTCCTAACCCCTAAAATAAATAGAATATAAAAATGAGTTAATTTTACCAAAAGTACAAGTTTTGGTATTATTGATGAGGACATTGATCTTTGTTAGGAATTATGGGAAATACTATATACTTTATTAAATATTTAAAAATCTCATGGTAAGATGCAAAGGAAGTTGATCTAGAAAGTTTGGTTTATCTTATACACAAGATAGTGATGTTGGACCTAAATTACTTATATATGTTGGGAATTGGCAACATAAAATACCCAAGCAAATTTTACTTATCATTATTTTTAGAGTACTCTACTCAGAGGGATTACCCATCCACATTGTTTGGATTTTTATGAGGTTCCCTGATAACTGGGTAATTCACAAATAATATTGATGAGTGGCAGGATGGTTGGGGATGTCATCATTGGTTTAATCCTAGAATCTTAAGTCAATGCATGTAGGATTTTTCAAATGAAAAGTCTCATCCTAGTAGATTATAATCTATGTAAAACTGGTTCTCGTGGCTATGATCCTATCAATAGTTGCATAAAACCACAAGTTTGACCCTCCCCTTATCTTATAAAGTAGGTGATGTCTTTATTTGTTCTAAGGATTGATTTATAAAATTAAAAATGTAATCTAGATCTATTTAGATGCTTAAGTAAGCTACCTTTGTAAATATCAGGGACATGATTCTATTTTGTTGTTATACCTTGCTGATATTTACATATGAGGTTATGATGTTCTTTCAATGTGGCTGATAGGTGACCTCATTTGTTTATATGAAAATTTCTTACCAAGCAAGCAGTCTGTTGTGACTAAGGAACGGCATAGGTTGAAACCCTGCTATGGCTAGTTGAATTATGTATGGTTTCACCTGTATGAGGCAAAGCTTTGCTACCTCTGTTTTGAAATAGATTTTATATGGTGTTATTAAAGTGCCGTAAGTTTGAAGTAATATATATCATTGTTATATCATTGAATAGAATTTGCTTGTAATAATTGTTAAGTAGCTCTTCCACATTTCCTGGTAGTTGCAGTGGAATTAAACATCCTTCATCCCCTAACAGCTTCGCTTGTGTATTGTAGGGCAATCCAGGCCAGCTTAGCCCTGCTTCGGAGTAACATGGTTGTCGTTTCTCCTGATGCTGGCTCCTCTACTCGTGCCAGTCCCGATGGTAGTGAAAGTACAGCTCCTGATGTGCAGGCCATGTCAGATCTTGATTTGCAGATGGCTCTAGCATTATCCCAGCAGGATATTGAAGTAGAGGAAAGGCTGAAGAAGGAAGAGGAAGAAATGATGGAACAAGCATTGCGGCTCTCTCTCAAAGAAAAATGACGTAAAGTGAAGCTTGTACAGCACTTCTACACACTTCATTGTGATGAAGTGTAGTACATGTTCCTTGCTTGAAGAGACAACTTGTATCTTTATGCCCATTGTGCCATTGCAAATTAAATGTTGCATTATGTTACCAGATTTGGATTTTTATAAATCCAGAATGTTGGTACAAATTTTATCCTTTTCCTCCAGTTTTTTAATAATGTAATATTGGTGTGGTGCAGTGGTTGAAGTTCCCCCTCTTAAAGTTGTGCAGAACTCATATGTATGGCACATCAATAATAAGGGCTGGATGTCCCTCAACATGAATAAAAGAAAGGCTTTAATATCAAATTTTCATTGATATCTATTTATACCTTATATTTAAATTATTCTGAAATACTCTTCTACTATTTATACCATGTAAAAAGATACAATGTGTACAAAGTGAAAAAATCCCGAATTTGCTTTCTCTGTAAAATATACAATGTGTATGACGTAAAATATGTTTGGTTTTTCTGTCGTGTGTAAATAATTGGTTTAAGACTGTGTTAAAGACCAACATTTAGAGTAATTCTTCTCAATTTTTTAAATGTTCAAGAAATGAGCTGTTGTTCAGTTGAATTATTATTACCTTTGAACAGGTATAATTTCTGTGTTTTTTATCTTTAGCACATCATATTGTATCAGAATATATTTTAATGTCACTGTCCTCTGATATACAGTACAGTATGTTGGTGTTGGAGAAAATTAATGCAGGGAAACTCATTGTAAATATTTCAGACCATGCTCGAAGAGTGTTGTTTCCTGTTGAGCTGATTTCAGAATTATATTTGTGATTATTTTGATGTCGTACAGCATAAAAAATCTAGGTGACGTCACTTCAAAAACTTACAGGCATGAAAGAGCAGAAAATTATATCAAGAATAGAGTAGATAATGCAATTTAACATTTTAATGACTGCCTATTTATTTTTTTACTGTAAGGACTGATCATTTCTTGTAGGTAGTTTTGAATAATACATTATTAGTATAAGTTCATTCACAAGAGATCTGAAACGTATAGGTTCATAATTTTATATATATTGAGAAGTGACCTTATTCAAGCTAATTCAAAAGTAACTATAAATTATCAAAGGTATGAAAGTTCAGTTATATTTTACAACCATGACATCACAGATAATTGTCTTTTAGCATATCCACCAGAAAACTGTTTGCTTTCCAGGTGATAGGCAGAAAGTCCAATTTTTGGGCTGTAGATAAATTTGTCTACACTCTTCAGAGCATGGTTCTACTGAAGAAAATTGAACGGGAATGCAATTAAATCTTGAGTTAAAGATAATTTATTAGGCCCTTCACAAATGTTTTATATTGCACAATACCACATGTATCCATACATTTTATGACCCATTCAGTAATTACATTACATAGAATATTTCCATTGAGTATTTTTCACAAAAAATAGAAGATAAATCGAGGAGCCTGTACTAGATTCTAAAATTATGAAAGTATTTGCTTTATCTCTCAATTAATGTGAGTCAGACGTAATTTCTCTGCTCTTAACGATGGCTTCCAGAATGCAGGGTTTCAAATTGTCTCATGATGACTTAAGTGAAACTAGCCGTCCAAAACTGATATCTGTTTCAGTTCAAGATCCTTCTTTGTGAACATTGTCACTGGAAGCATTCAGCAGCACTTTGTGCCTGTAATTTCAGTTCTTTTGTTTTGACTCATAAAGAATTGAGAAGAAAATTAACCAAGCACATCATTGTTCTGTTAGAATATTATTGTATTCTCTGTGTTGAAAAAGACCCTTCTTGATCAGTGTCATACTTGTTACCTGTTCAGCAGAATTGTTTAATATTCAAATGAACTGGAGAAACATAGTTTACCTAATGTGGAAAACTCTTCTGGTCACCTGTTTCTGTACACTTCAAAATAGCTTCTAGGGTACTCTTATCCATTACGTAAATTTTTTTGCTTAGAATATATTTAACTCAAGACTTTATTGTAATTATTTCCTGAAAAGAGTTACAGCAGAGTCTTGATAATCTGAGGTAATTGGGGGGGAAGGTACCTCTGATTTGGAAGAACTCGGACTACACGGGGTAACACGGGAAATTATGAAACATGAAAGAAATCAGCAACAATTGATGCTAAGGTCCTGTATTGTCATTTCTTACAGTGTTATGGCATGGATTAAACTTAATTTTTGAAAAATTTCTTAATTGATTTCTCTTTCTGAATGTTGCATTGTTTCTGTGCAGCAGTGTCATGCCATCACTTGAAGAGCAGTGTATCTGTGGGTTTTGCTTCTGGTTGCTATTCTACATAGCGTGGTGTGTAGTGAGACTCGCGCTATGAGACATATTTGGCGCCGTCTCTACTAAAACTTCTTCCTTGCTATCTTCTGTTTGTTCATTCAACATTTCAGTAATTGATGCATCAGTAAGTTCATACTGTTCATCACTCCTCATCCATTCCATAACTTCGATTTCACTAGCATCTTTACCTATGTGTATCTGTGAGATTAAATCTGACAAGTTTGGTGTATCATCCAATGCTGTCATTGAAGTTACTGTCAGCAGTCACAACACTTCCTGAAATCATCTTGCATGATTTCATGAGTGAGTGTCCCTAGCTTCACTTCGTCCCATGATTCTGCTAACCAATACCCTACGTTCCTCATGGTTGTCTGTATGAGGAAGTTTGTGATGTTTTCCCCACATTGTGTTGCTTCCAGGAGCGAATGTAGCAGGCGGTGCCGATACTCTTTTTTTTTTAGACATTCCAAAATGCCCTGACCCACAGGTTGTACCGGGTATCGTACTTGTTATGTTAGGGGGCAAAAATAATGCACGAATTCAATCACATACTAGTTCCTGTTCGTCTTGATGTGATTCTGCATTGTCCAGCAACAAAACTGCTTTAATAGGCAGATCCTTCTTTCAGATCAGAAAATCAGATGTAAGGCTTTTCAGGTGTTTGCTCTGTTAACCAGCATTTTGTCTTAGGTCTGACACTAGACTCATCAGAGTGGGATGTGTCGGACCCTACCCACTGACGCTGGGGTGTATGCAGGTGAACTTATCAGAAGCCCATTATAAGAGGCACAGTCCGATAACTGCATACGGGAGATAAATCTCCACAATGGAATTAATGCCCACCTAGCAATTTCCGTTTTGACCATTCTTTCTCAAAAACGTTTTAGTTTCAGTCATGGTAACAAACACGCGTGATCTCAGTAGAGGGGAGGCATGAACGATGACATGGCGGGATTAAGCATGGAATGAAATGCTGTAGAAAATTCATTTTTAATTTGCAAAAGAAGATCAGGTATCGCTCGGATTTAATGGAGCCTCAGTTTTCTGAGACTCTACTGTAATAGAATTTGTATGAAAAAGTTCCTGAAACACTATTTCATCTGTGTGCTAGATGTCTTTCCTGTCTTAATTTAATTTATTGTTATTGTTATTGCACCTAATAATTTAGGTTGTTATTTATTCTGCATATTTAAGAAATAACTCGTCAGTGATATTCACAGCACACAGGAAGAAGTCTTCAGTTATTCTTTGATAGAACGGCATCCTTCTTCTCTTTCTCAGGGTAAATGTTATATAAGTTGTGTATGTTGTGGAGAATGCTCTTTCCATCCTGATTTTTGAGATGAAATTGACAATCTTTTATTAATTTACTACATGGCATTTGGCTATGGAATACAACTAAACAGATAACATTGAGTGATGATCAACTTACTTAGGCCCTATCCTCGGGCAAATTATATACTTGTCCTTGTTTGATGTAATGGATGAACTGACATTCTCTTGAACATGTTCCTTGGCTGAATTGCATTTACCTGAGTATTGCAATAAATAAATAAGTAAATAAAATAAAATAAATAGGTCATATCATTGTGAGTTGTTACTTTTCCAAATACTGCCTCCCTTAACTGTAGACTTTAATATTGTCCTGTTCCTCTTCCCTATTTTTCTAGAAATGTTAAACTTGCTGTCATTAAGAAGTTAAGTTGTGTAGCCTCAATGGTTCAATTTGAATAGGACTGTAGCCACTTCAGTTTGTTGAAAACTGGTAGTATGTCCAAAACCGAAGTAAAATTTTGAAATTGTTGACATATTTTTTTTGTCAAGATAAATTTTTCCTTTTATGTTTACTTACCATTGCAGTAGACTTAATAAAACATAACTTGACATTGTTAAAATATTTCATTGTTTCTGAATTTGATTCTACTTCTATTTTCAGGCTGTAGTGTCTCGCAAAGGTTCAGTGAGAAAAACACTGGATGGACTTGTTTTATTCTGCTGCTCTTTGTACTGCAGAGTGACCTTAAAGGAGCAATCCCTTCTAAAATCACTTGTCAGTGCACTTGCATAAAAGGAATGCTAATGTTTGTCTGATCTTGATGCGATTACGAGAAGCAAAAATACAGATGTTGATAAAATACGTGTGATGTCACTTCAGTCATTGGCAGCTGTACGGTATATGTAGTTTAATTGTACAAGACCCGTCTTTAACTCATTGCGGACCATAGACAGCGTAAGACGTTTAAGGTTGCTCCTATGCTGCGGGCCGTGGACAGCGTAAGACGTTTACTGTTCCGTGCAAAGCAATGCTGTTTATATTCGTCATCTATGCATTCATACACCTTAGTCAGCGTTACTGGTTGTAGCAGGAAGTTGGTTGCCTTGTTGAGATAAACCTCGCGTTGAGTGGGCTCATGTTTATCTCAGCTGTTTTAGCGGGAAAATCTCGGCACTTCCTCACGCGTCAAGTCAGTACTTACGATTCCAATGCAGTGCGTGTCGTTCTTACCGAGTATAGTATAATGGCTTATAAAACAGCGTTTCTTACGGAAGAAGAACTATTAGATATTGTTCACAATGAAGACTCTGGTGATGAACTTATTATTATTATTATTATTATTATTATTATTATTATTATTATTATTATTTCAGGAATATGTTTTATTTATTCTGGCAAAGTTAGGGGGGTGTTCCCTTTCTTACACTTAACCAGTCTTAACCTAGAACACTTAATAATAACTACTGATGATCATAATATGATAATCTTAACAATAGAAACAGTAATAGTATTAATAAAAATAAAAAAAGAAAAATCATATATATATAATACACATCGTACGTAGAGTACATTAAAAATATATGAATGAGTACTATAACTACTACTTAAGAGGAAGATTAGAAAATGTATACATTTCAATCAGGGGCGTAGCCAGAGGGGGGTTACTGGGGGTTAGAACCCCCCCCCCCCATTGAACTTTCACAAAAAGAAAATAAATAGAAACTGACAGTAAACAATAAACTTCTTTTATGTGATCAAAATAAACTCCCTGCAATCTACTGCTTGTTGAGAGTGTTTGCCAGCCTACCTGTCACCACTGCAGCCAGTGAGAGATCATTTTCAACATTAAGACGCCTTAAAACCTACCTCAGAAATGCCACAAGTGAAAGTCGACTCAACGGGTTGGCTCCCTTGAACATTCACAGAGACATAGTTGTAAAACCAACAGATGTGTTAAATTTATTTTCTAGGAAGCCTCAAAAATTAGATTTTAGATTGCAAACTGAACATACCGTTTGAGATAAAACTGCTGACCTTGATCATATTGTTCTTGTTCTGTATTTTAAAGTAAGAATTGTGTAGTGTATTGCAATCTGAATATCACATACAGCAATTCACTCTTGTATCAGTATCCTTATGACAGTCATGCATGCGCGTACCAGACACGCACAAGCACAAGCACTTTCATTATGTTATATCTTAATTTTGTAACTGTAACCCCCCCCATTGGCCGATCCTGGCTACGCTACTGATTTCAATCAATCAATACTGATCTGCATTTAGGGCAGTCACCCAGGTGGCAGATTCCCTATCTGTTGTTTTCCTAAATAATTTCAAAGAAATTGGAAATTTATTAAACATCTCCCTTGGTAAGTTATTCCAATCCCTAACTCCCCTTCCTATAAATGAATATTTGCCCCAGTTTGTCCTCTTGAATTCCAACTTTATCTTCATATTGTGATCTTTCCTACTTTTACAAACGCCACTCAAACTTATTCGTCAACTAATGTCATTCCACGCCATCTCTCCACTGACTGCTTGGAACTACCACTTAGTCGAGCAGCTCTCCTTCTTTCTCTCAATTCTACCCAGCCCAAACTTTGCAACATTTTTGTAATGCTACTCTTTTGTCGGAAATCACCCAGAACAAATAGAGTTGCTTTTCTTTGGATTTTTTCCAGTTCTTGAATCAGGTAATCCTACAGTACACTGAAATATCGCCTTCAATGAGAGATGAAGAGAAGGATTAGTGAGAAGAAGAAGAAGAATATCTGTGAAAGGAAGAGGGAGATAATGATGAAGAGGCGGTAGGAGGAGGTGTTTGCAGGTTATAATTTGATGATAGTTAAAGTGAGAGTGACGAGGAAATTCCTATTTCCGAATACGATAGGCCGTTAGTGGAAAGTGAAGTGCCTGATACATATCATCATAGTTATTGTCCACCTGTTCCACCATTTACAGAGAATTCAGGTATAAACATTCAAATAGAAAATGAGCAATACATTATGAGTTACATGAGTATTTTCATGAATGACGTGCGGCATCCCGTCCTTTCACAAAGTATTCGATCATGCAATCCTGGAAACCGATTGATGTCTCCGAGTTGAAATAGTTTTTAGGGTTTATGTTCATCACAGGTATAGTCCAAAAGCCTGATATAAAAATGCACTGGACCGAAGACCCTGTTTTTCATACTCCGATATTTTCTACAACAATGTCCCGAATACGCTTCCTTCATATTCTTTCATTTCTTCACTTCAGTGACAGTAATCATTATGCCGAAAGTACAGATAGGCTGTATAAAATTAGAAGTATTTTGGAACCTGTGACACAAGGTATCACACCCTCAATGTTTGCTAGAGGTAAGCACAAAGTATCATGTTTCTAACATAGTTCAGGAGTAATGGTAAATTTTATTAAGTGATGCATGTTAAGAGGGCCGGGCATGAAAATGGCTGGTCCAAGCATTCAAGTGTCCGCTCAGAAGCAGGTACTGAACATGTTAATTAATGACCAGTTGTCCATGTCTTTGAAAATTTTGCATGTTCATTCTCTTGCGCACTAACTCCCAGCATCTGTTATGCACAAACTTATACTTTTTGCCGCATTGGTTGTTGGTACTGTGTTGCTTCATAATATGCATTGGAACTCATTAAGACAATCAAACAGCCTGTTACATGTGAGATACAGTCAGTTATCCGGTTCTTGACAAAAGGAATGTGCCACGGGCAGAGATTCACCACCAGATTTGTGACGTGTTCAGCCCCAATGCTATGAGTGTTGGAAAGATCCGTAAGTGGGTAAGGTGAAGGTCGAAGAAAGTTTGCGTTTGAACCACACTCTGGTCAGCCATCTCTGATCAGGAATGATATTGTGTGTGAGGTTGACCCCACCCTTCATGCAAACAGACTGCTTGCAATATCCTCACTGTCACTTAACTTCCCCATGTTTCAAAACCAAGAACACAAGAGATGTGCCTGTCCTTTGACATTTGACCCTACCATGAGGAAGGTGATATGTTATTGGACCACGTCATCACAGTTTACTAGACATGGATGTCTCACGTGACCTAATTCAAGCAGCAATCAGTGGAATGGCGACGCACATCATCTCTGACGAAAGTGAAATTCAAATAGATTTTCTCAACTTGTATGTTTATGGTAAGCGAGTTTTAGGAGAAACATGGTATTCTGCAAGTGGACTTATTGCCACCAGGGACAACAATCAATGCAGCTGCATATTTGTGACCTCGGTGAAACTTCACCACACAATCCAAAATAAATACCACAACCTTCTGCCTGCCAGATTGTTGCTTCACGACTGCAAGACCTTACTCTCATACGTTACGAATTTATATTATGGTCCGTATTGACAGTTGATCACTGTCAATACCAATACAATTAGATTAATGTTGTATCTTACATTTATAGTGGTACTAGTTTTAACCTTGCTATATTAGGTCATCTTCAGCCATGATCAAAATTGGAAATACATCCATATGTATGAAACACAATAAAATATTACAAATTGGTATGTCTTAAGTAAAGTCTTAATCTAAAACCAAGTGGATGAAATGTCAGACTACAGATTTAAAATTGGAATTAATGTAACACATTAAAACTGTTGTGAATGGTGGTGTTGGACTATGCCAGTGTCCTTACAATAAACAAGTATTTTTGAGTCTTGAATTGATCTTGGAGCTGATATTCATTGTTTGTGTGTATTGTGGACCCATTTGATCTACAAAATATGAATAGGATATATGAGTAACAGTTTATATAGCTTTGAAGGGGATGTTGACAACTTGAATCAGTGGCCTTTCCATCAGATGAAATGATCTTCATTTTAATTCAGTGTGAAGTGAATGTCTGAAAAAAGAAAAAATATTTGAAGTGAAATTTGAGAAAAGAAGGGAAGCTAAAAGATCGAGACTAACATACAATTTTTTTTTATTTTATTGGCTCTACGTTGCACCAACACACATAGGTCTTATGGCGATGATAATTTCCACTTTACCCAGAGAATCAACAGACAAAACTCATTCCTCCTTTATGTTCAATAGTGCAAATATATACCAAATTACTAATATTTTCAAGAAAAACAACCAACAAATAGCTGTTAAAACTAATAATAACAATGTTTCCTATTTCTATAATACATATGCTATTAATGAAACTAACAAATATTCTCAATCAGTTGAGTACAAACTACAGTGCAATAGCTGCAAAGTAACATACATAGATCAAACAGGCCATAGTTTTTCGATAAGATAATGGAACATGTTAATGCTTCAAGATACAATTGGTTCTCTGCCATGGTGCAGCACATGGCAGATTTTATGCATAGTTTTACATCAATAGACAAAGATCTGAGTAAATTGAAAGTGGATAAGAAGGGTACCATGCTCAACACATTGGAGAACTGTTACATTCATGTAGAACAGTACTTTAATCCTAACTATAATATTAATGAAATCTATGAAAAACATAATATTCTGTTTGACATATTCATTCCCACATACGCAAAGTATAAACGTAAAAAGGACACAACGTCAAGTCCACCAATCTACTAATCCCTGCCTGCCCCTCCTCACACATTCTTCCTCCAACCCCCGACATCATAAGCTATGCCTCCACCCCCTCCTGGCAATCAGTTTGGTGTTGGTGTTCATGCCAACTAGCCCATAAATGTACCTTAATATTTTCCTTTCAAATACATTCAAAGTTTGACAAAATCAAAGTCTCGGAAGCATGTGACAATATTGGACTCGCTAGAACTTTATACGTTATCATATTAGTTCTCCTAGTTATTAGTTGAGATTTCAGATGTTTCCTGAGACCATAAAGGCACCTATTTGCAGAAAGTATTCGCTTTCCGATTTTCGTGCAGGCGTTATTTTTGTAATTAACTTCTAATTCAAGGTAGGTGAAACTAAGTAAAACTTCAAACGTAATATGAACCATGATACTGTATGGGCTTTTGGGCTTATGCTGTGTCAAGAAAATAAGGTTAAATTCTTTACGTTTTGCAGAGAACTGTGCTCTGCGTCCTCAGAAGAAATCTCGACTGACCACGAGAAAGGCTTCTTAAACAATGACTCTTTGAATTTAGACGTTATAATAGAAGTGGAAATGGTACGTTCATTTGGCACCAAATGGCTCCCAGGACGTGGCACAACGCTAGCGTTCGAAGCGGAAGCTGACCGAACCATCAGAACCAGTCTAAGTGGTTCACATAATGTATGCACGTAACATATGACATTGACAGGTGTATGGCATAGAACAAGCCTGGAATGAAACATCTGGCGACGAGGAACGTACGAATTTGGAAAACACTGAGACGAAATAACAATAGTGAAGGTACAGGGAAGGGAACTATCTACGTAAATTCTTAATGGCTGGCAACCAGGCATTACTTAATTGATAGCTGGTGTCCCTGTTGAAATTGTTGGGATTTCTACGTGTTTCCACAGCTTCCCGTAAAATCCTGGACCTGTAGTGTCTAGTGTGGGTAAGAGCTCGAGCATCTTGGAACATGACACCATGACCCGGCGATAGAGCGTGCTCAGCTATTGCCGATTTGTCTGGTTGGTTTAGATGAATATTACGTTAATGTTCTTTGATACGGGTACCAATGGACCGGTATGTTTGGCCGATGTATACCTTACTGCAAGTACAGGGAATTCCATATACCCCAGGATGTAAGAGTGGGGACAATTTGTCCTTGGTTTTACTCAGACTGTGAGCAATTTTAGTGGCGGTGCCAAACACGGTTTTTATATTGTGTTTGCGGAGGACCTTGGCAATTCGATCTGTGGTGTTGTGAATGTAAGGCAAGTAGACAGTTCCCTTCACTTCTTCCTTCTGTGAGCTTTGCTTGGTCGTTTCTCTGGGATGCAGGGCTCTATGAATCTGCAAATCGCTGTAACCATTACCCTTGAACGCGACTTTGAGCGTGTCCATCTCCACCTGGATATGTGATGGCTCACAAATTCGTCTCGCCCTCTTGGCGAGTGTCGTGAGAATGCCTTGTTTTTGTGCTGGATGGTGGTGAGAATCTGCATGAAGATAGCGATTTCTGTGGGTAGGCTTATGATAGACGGTATGTCCTAAGGAGCCGTCCGGTTTCTTTCTTACTAGATCATCCAAGAAATACTCTGAAATAAAATTTTGTATCAAGGATGACACTGCTCCAGCCGGAATAAACTTTGCCAAGAGGTGGGCGTGGAAGTCTTCGATGGAAGAGCGATCAGCTATGGATTTATTTATTTTGTCCGAGAGGACGCGTGCGGAATATGGATACAAAATATGAAGTATTTGAGAACGAGAGAGGGAAAACACTAGCACATGATCCTCAAATACCCTTAAGCAACATAGCCAATGGATGAGGCAAACTACTGAAACCGAGTGACATAATTGGTGACGGCATAGAAGGTTGAGAGGTCTCTAACACAGCATTATTCGAAAAGAAAGGTGGAATTTGCCTTGGATTACCGGACTCGGTTTCCAATGGGGCAGATTTTTGTTGAGTTGCCACAGATTTCCTACTTTCAATAGTTTTACTAGGATCTTCATCAGTAGCCAAGTTTATCAAAGGGACCTGGTCGATTTTGGGAGCAGCTGCCCCAGTCAACAATTGACTAACTCTATTTGACATTCCCGACAGATGTTCGACCGAATCGCTAGCCTCCTTAGCATGATCCTCTTTTAATATGAGAGACAATAGGTCCCTAGCCCTGTTGTAGAAATGAAACAGTCTAGCCTGTACTCTTTTAAGCTGGTTAGCAGCTGGGTCACTCACTTCAAAAAAACTCTCTACAGATGCTAGCTCGGTGGTATTGTCACTGTTGGTGGATAGAGCCTCATCAATTCCTTTTTCCCCAAAACCTGGGATAAAAAAAAATAGGCAGTTCTAAGAATTCTTTAAGTTTGGCAATATCTGCCACAACCATGCCTCCAGATTGGACCATTCTAATGAGGAGTTCATAGATTAATTCCTCCTTGCGCAAGTACCCTGGGGAGAGGACATCGCGAGGAACAGACATGTTGACAGAAAAGTTAATAATATGGAAAATTCCCAGCAACCCAGAAAATTTTTTGAGTTCAGAACTGATCCCATGTTTAGCCGTCCAAAAGGCTTAATCTAGACCCATTCAACCACGCTGTGCTACCACTTGTTGCCGGGGTTTCTGTAGAACAGAGAGAGGTGAAAGAAGGTGCGGGCTTGAATGGGTCTAACTACGATATCAAAAAAAATTAAAAACTTTATTTAAAGTTTATATTTCTTTTCAGAAATCAAACTTAACAGTGTATCAGGTATAATGACAATTTTTATATAAAAATAGAATACCCCAGAATAGAGAATTTAATATTTTTGGGCTTCAAGCCCGTAATTTACAACTTTACAATGGCGCCAATATAGCGTTTACTTCGACACCAGATTCCAGAGCACTTTGCTCCAACTGTTACAATTACGGCCCCACACAATATTTCATAAATACCAGAAAAGTGCTCACATGCTCTCCAAATTTAACCAAGGAGACTGCGCTCCCAATTTCTTACAGCCTACTCAAGGCATCATTCGACAAAAGTCGTACAATTTCTGGCCTTTCTAGGGCCAACCTACCATTTACATTTTATTTACACGGGGGAATCTATTACCCAAAATACTGGGCATTCGTGATAAGGAAGAACAGGTTAAATTACTGGCCCAAACACAAAATGCATGGAGGCGTACACTTGCGCTCCTAGAAAACCAAGTATAAAACCCTAATTGGTCTCGCGGCCCGATGATACAGAGGCTAATCCCAAACTACCGAGGTGACTAGAATGGAAGGTTAATTTAATGCTTGACAGAAAGAGAAACAGTTACAAAATCGTAGTCACCCCGAGATGAATTGAAGGGGAACTCAAGAGGCTAACGCACTCTCTATCCCCGATTTACTGTTTAAAACTTTATGACATTTTACATGAAATGGAAGAAGTTTACATTTTAGAAATCAAACGATTACATAGTTAAAGTTTAGAAGCTTCCCCTCGGATAAGTTGGCTGAAATAGCTACAGAGATAGAAAACTGGTGGCCATTACCTTTTCTGGTGTACTGCCTGCAGATGAATGAGTCGCCCCGCCTCCTGTCTTAACACACACAGTCAGTAAGTCGAAAATCAATAAGACAAGGTAGCTTGAAAAGCCGCAGCTTATATACCCGAGGGGATGTTTCGAGAATGTTCTGGACTAAATGTGGACACACCCTCTCATTTTTATTGGATGATCCAAAAGGTACAAGAAGCCTATTATTGGCTGAAAAATAATCACAGAAAATTTCTGATTGGTCAGAGTCAAAGCTGGCGGGACGAGACGGAAGTGTTGCAAACCTTGAAATAACAAAATAAATTAAAGTTAATTTAGTTGAGAAAACATAAGAACACAAAACTTATTTAAATTACTAGTTCTTCCACCGTGCACCAGAGTGCATGACCACATTTTTTGTAAGGACATCTGTGGAGAAAAGTTTGAAATTCTTGCTGTACACCAATACGAAATAAATAAATAAATCCAGTCAGTTTAGGAAACATTAAAATAACACAATACAATGCTATTTAAGAGTGACATCTTCCGATTAATGTCCCAACTTCATGCACTAGCTGTTTCCAGATTTGTATGAGAGAGAGCGTTCCTTAAGGCACTTCTTTTAATCGTGCGGAGTTGAGGTGTACCTTCCGGTACAATAATAATAATAATAATAATCTGGACCGTCGTCGAAATGTGCGGACCACGCTGGAAACGGGTCCTGGTCGGGTAATGCTACGAATGCGGCTGCGGGTTCAGTACCGCCAAGGCACCCAAGACGACACCTCAAGGATTTGATCCATATTAAAAATACTTATAGGAAAAGATGTCAAAGATTTAGGGACCCAACTGACCGGGCGGAATACCTGGACCTAGCCCGGGAAGTGGGAAACTGATTACTGGAAAGAAAGATTGAAAAATGCGAGGAACTTTGCCGTCATCTCCCAGAAAACGAATCATATCACGAATTTTGGCAGATTCTCTCAGAAAATGAGTCAGATAGCAAATTTTGATGGATTATATATAACACGTTAAGAATTCAATTATAAATTTCAGTATATTTTTTTCTTTTTTGCTAGGGGCTTTACGTCGCACCGACACAGATAGGTCTTATGGCGACGATGGGACAGGAAAGGCCTAGGAGTTGGAAGGAAGCGGCCGTGGCCTTAATTAAGGTACAGCCCCAGCATTTGCCTGGTGTGAAAATGGGAAACCACGGAAAACCATTTTCAGGGCTGCCGATAGTGGGATTCGAACCTACTATCTCCCGGATGCAAGCTCACAGCTGCGCGCCTCTACACGCACGGCCAACTCGCCCGGTAATTTCAGTATAAAACCGTAGTGAAGCACGGGTATCTTGCTAGTTTATATATAAAGAAATTTGAATGAAAGTAATATTGGTAACTGAAGTGTACTAGTTAGACTACAATGGGTCTGTGCAGCGCTCTGTACCGATGTGGTGTAAGTGGAAACCATGTTTGCAGTCCTTTGCCATCTGCTGCATGCGGGTAGGCACTTTTTCAACAGCCTGGCAGCCCAGAATGATGGCCTTCTTCAGCATTTTAAAAAAATATTATAGTGGATATTAGCTGCTAGGAGTGTGTCACGGCAGTATCGCACAGATTTTATTATTTATAAATTTCATTTTCCGTATTGACAGATTCAAAGTATAGATAAGAAAAGTGTTTTTCCACCAATCAATACACAATTTATTTTAAATAGATGATTTTTTTTTTTTTGCTAGGGGCTTTACGTCGCACCGACACAGATAGGTCTTATGGCGACGATGGGATAGGAAAGGCCTAGGAGTTGGAAGGAAGCGGCCGTGGCCTTAATTAACGTACGGCCCCAGCATTTGCCTGGTGTGAAAATGGGAAACCACGGAAAACCATCTTCAGGGCTGCCGATAGTGGGATTCGAACCTACTATCTCCCGGATGCAAGCTCACAGCCGCACGCCTCTACGCGCACGGACAACTCGCCCGGTTTTAAATAGATTAAACTAGTACCGGTTTCGGCTCTTTAACGGCCATCATCAGCTAGTACATGATTTGTTTCAACCATTAGACAATTCACAAGTTGTTATTGTGTTAGACATCCGGATGTCTAATGGGGGATGGAAATGTATACAATAGCATGTAATTAAAATATCAGTAGTCAAGGTAAAAAGTTACAATAAGTTAGAACATGAGTATGTAGGGCATATTAAAACATATGGGTCATAATATAAAACACTTAAAAAGTTTTAACACATTAAAATTTGGTAAGTATAGGTAGACACTTGTTAAAAATTTTTAGTTCATGTTACATAGGTTCCATTCTTCTATCTTCTGTGGAGTTCCATTGCTTTTATGTTGTGTTGATTTTAGCTGTGTATGGTAATCTTCGAGAAATTTCTGAAGCCGGTATGCGTCTTATTGATAAGGACCTTATTCCAATTTGTGATGTACTCTGGCAAGTTTTAATATAGTAAACAGCAGGTCTTGAGTTTGAATTAGAAGTAGTTGGTGGCAACACCTCTCTTGTCTATGTTTGTGGTTGTAGTCTGTAAAGATAAGGTAATATAAGTATACCGGTGGTGTGTGTGTATGAAGGAATGCCTGGTGTGTGTATGGAAAGAGTACTTACTTTAGTTGTTGTGGAAGTCTTGTGCCGATGTGTTTGAAGGCTTGTTGTGTTCTACTGCGAGTGCGTCTGGGGGCTCATATTAGCTGTGGAGGGGGATGTAGGTGGAGGGGAAGAAGGAGTGGCCGTTGGGGAAGTAGGGGCGGGGTCGGGCTTGTGATTCGTTGGTTTGTTGGAGCGTGTGTTTACTATTTTGAGGTAATCATTCTTTAATGCCGGAATGGCTTTGTCAAAAATGATGCTGGTTTTATCAGTAATATCATTAATGTTATGATTGGGGTTAGCGTATTGGTCTAAAGAAATGTAGAAATCTTCGGTTATGTTGAGCAGTGGGCCCTTGGAGTTTATGTTTAGCATCGTCATGTCGTTATTGATGTTCGTGAAACTGTGCTTGGATTCTTCTACATGTTGGCCTATTGATGAGAAATGGTTATGTTTTACTGCATTTATATGTTCATTGTAGCGGATGGTGAAGTTTCTGCCTGTACGTCCTATGTAACTTGTGTCACAGTTGTTACATTTGATACGGTAGACACCTGATTGAACATATAAATGCAGTAAAAAATATCCATTTCTCATCAATAGGCCAACATGTAGAAGAATCCAAGCACAGTTTCACAAACATCAATAACGACATGACGATACTAAACATAAACTCCAAGGGCCCACTGCTCAACATAACCGAAGATTTCTACATTTCTTTAGACCAATACGCTAACCCCAATCATAACATTAATGATATTACTGATAAAACCAGCATCATTTTTGACAAAGCCATTCCGGCATTAAAGAATGATTACCTCAAAATAGTAAACACACGCTCCAACAAACCAACGAATCACAAGCCCGACCCCGCCCCTACTTCCCCAACGGCCACTCCTTCTTCCCCTCCACCTACATCCCCCTCCACAGCTAATATGAGCCCCAGACGCACTCGCAGTAGAACACAACAAGCCTTCAAACACATCGGCACAAGACTTCCACAACAACTAAAGTAAGTACTCTTTCCATACACACACCAGGCATTCCTTCATACACACACCACCCGTATACTTATATTACCTTATCTTTACAGACTACAACCACAAACATAGACAAGAGAGGTGTTGCCACCAACTACTTCTAATTCAAACTCAAGACCTGCTGTTTACTATATTAAAACTTGCCAGAGTACATCACAAATTGGAATAAGGTCCTTATCAATATGACGCATACCAGCTTCAGAAATTTCTCGAAGATTACCATACACAGCTAAAATCAACACAACATAAAAGCAATGGAACTCCACAGAAGATAGAAGAATGGAACCTATGTAACATGAACTAAAAATTTTTAACAAGTGTCTACCTATACTTACCAAATTTTAATGTGTTAAAACTTTTTAAGTGTTTTATATTATGACCCATATGTTTTAATGTCCTACATACTCATGTTCTAACTTATTGTAACTTTTTACCTTGACTACTGATATTTTAATTACATGCTATTGTATACATTTCCATCCCCCATTAAACATCTGGATGTCTAACACAATAACAACTTGTGAATTGTCTAATGGTTGAAACAAATCATGTACTAGCTGATGATGGCCGTTAAAGTGCCGAAACCGGTACTAGTTTAATCTATTTAAAATAAATTGTGTATTGATTGGTGGAAAAACACTTTTCTTATCTATACTTAGTATCGCACAGATTTTGACATAAACAATTTATGAATTAACTTTAGGCAAAATATATTTTTTCGATTAGGGGAGCAATTGTTGTTGATTTATCCATTTATGTTATACACCATTATGGACAATGAGACTGATTGTTTGCAGATTTTGACAGGTCTGTTCTGACCATTCCCTTCATAGCATATTATTTATGAGAAGGAGTACCAGCAGTGTTTTCTTAGATGGGAGGGTAATGAGTGCCTTTCACAAAAAAAGAACTGGTCTTGGAAAAGGGGATTTCATATTGCCTCTCTTCACAAAATATATGTTTGAATAATATCATCAGGAAATTGGCCCTGATATAACCTAGCATTGAATTTTAAACCATCATCAGTTTTTTGCACATGCAGATGACATTGGACTTATAGCCCAAAATTAGATGGAAATAGGAGAGGAGTTTTCGGAACTGGAAGAAATGGCTGCAAAACTTTGTCTGAGAACAGACAGCTACCCCTGATGATACGCATATATGTGTTTCAAAAGATATTAATAATTTTATTGGTGTTTATGTCTACTAATTACATTTTTAGTCAGTGCAGTTACTGAGCTGTTGGAAGTTTGTCCTGCAGGGGTTCTTTTATGTGCTTGTAAATGTACTAATGCAGCACACTTGTGCTATTCACCACCTTCAAATACTTTTAGACTGAGCTGGGATTGGACATGCGAACTAGAGCTCAGACTGTCGCGTTTCAAAGAATTGATCCTTTTGTAATTTGGAGGGGTCATTATTAAAGAACATAAAGGCAGGTGGACCTCAAGACAAAAACTGAAAGTGCAAATAAGATTTTTTATACTCTATAAGTAGGGAAAGTCTATGTAATTTGGACCTGCAGGTAATTTGAATTGATAATATTTCTGGTATTTGCAAGTCTCGTCACCTCCTGTATGAGTCAAGGTCAGAAATACAGCTGAGGGTAGCTTTCTTCCTGGAAGTTGTTTTTTTGCAAATGGCCTTAAGGTTGAAAGGGGAAGAGGAAAACAATCTTAATACTCGCATTCCTTGTAAGTTTATACGGTGCCAAGTAAGTGTTATCTGAAGTAGTTATTTCAGCCAAGAGGGTGTTTAGCTTTTAAAAGTACTGACGAAATATCTAGGTAAGTTTTAATTTTTGATTAGATCTTTGAATGTTGTGAAATTTGGACTGCCCAAGAGTGTTAATTTGGACCAATGAAACAATTGTAATAATTATGTTTCTTCGTAGTTTTACTGGTGGTTCTAAAAGAACTTGTTTTGTAATTTGAGGCCGGCCCAGTGGTGTAGGGGTAGCATGCCTGCCTCTCACCCAGAGGCCCCGAGTTCGATTCTTGGCCAGGTTAGGGAATTTTAGCTGGATCTGAGGGCTCGTTCGAGGTCCACTCACCCTACGTGATTACAGTTGAGGAGCTATCTGATGGTAAAATGTCGGCCTCTCTCTAGAAAGCCAAGAATAAAGGCCGAGAGCATTCGTTGTGCTGACCACACGACACCTCGTAATCCGCAGGCTTTCAGGATGAGCAGCCGTCAATAAACTGTTCACTGCAGATGCAAGAAAAAATCAAAAAGCATTTTGCATTGTATGTGACAAGTATTATGATGACAATTGGATTCCGTGCAATAGTTGAAAAAATTGGATGAAAACTGTGCCAAAATTCAGGATGAATTGCTTTATCATTATTCTGCATGCCAAAAGTGATGACCACAATTCATAGTGCCATATTTTGTTATTTAAGACTTTTATAATAAATACATTAAATAACTTGTGTTTATATTCACCAGTCCAAATCAAATTACACGATCACCTGTTCCAAGTTACACGCTATCGGTTCAAACTACATGATAACAAATTTTAGAATGAATATTGCTTTTAAACAAATCCTACAGATAATATTAACATTTATTTTCATCAAATAATTCGATACATTGTCCTCATTATTGTGAATACATTTTGAGAAACTTTCATTGCGGTCAGTAGAGTTATGGACGTTTAAAGTTTAGTGGTCCAAATAACACAGACTTCCCCTACTGTAATTAATAAGAAAGACAAAATTTGTGTATAACACCATCAGATCAGTTCTACTTGGAATATATCCAAGAAAGATAGCCACCAGCTTCAGGTATTTATCAAGTGTACAAAAGAAAAAAGAAAGAAAAGAATTGGCCCTTGCTGTGACCCCATATGTCAGGCATGGGAAAAACATTCTAATCTATATATATAAAGTAGCTTGTCCTGACTGACTGACTGACTGATTCATCATCGCCGAGCCAAAACTACTGGACATAAAGAAATGAAACTTTGGGGATACATTCATATTAAGATGTAGGTGCTCGCTAAGAGAGGATTTTTGGATATTCCGTCGCTAAGGGGGTGAAAAGGGGGGTGAAATTTTAAAATGAGTGTGTCTATATCTCAAAGCTTTAAAAGTTTACACATGTGAAAATTGGTATTTAGAATCTTCTTTAAAAATAAGGAAACACGTATTTTTTGTTTTCAGAAAATCCCAATAGGAGGGGTGAAAAAGGGTGAAAAAAGGGTTGAATGCCTTTAATCAGGATACCGGTACTTATATCTCAGAAACTGAAGATATTACAGACCTCAAAATTGGTACTTTTGATCTCTTTTAAAAATAAAGAAACACATATTTTTTTGTTTTTGGAAAATCCAATTAATGCGAGGGTGAAAAGGGGGGTGAATTTTTAAAATGAGTGCATCTATATATCAAAAGTTTTAAACTTTAGAGATGTAAAATTGGTATTTAGAATCTTCATTAATAATAAAGGAACACGTAATTTTTTGTTTTCGGAAAATCCCAATAAGAGGGGAGAAAAGGGGTGAAAAATGGGTAGAATGCCTTTAAAGAGAATACTTATATCTTAGAAACTGATGATATTACAGACCTGAAAATTGGTGTTTGGGATCTCCTTTAAAAATAAAGAAACGCGTATTTTTTTGTTTTTAGAAAATCCAATTAATGGTGGGGGGTAAAAGGGGGATGATTTTTTAATATGAGTGTATCTATACCTCAAAACTTTTAAAGTTTATAGATGTAAACACTGGTATTTAGAATCTTCATTAAAAATAAAGAAACACGTATTTTTTTGTTTTCGGAAAATCGCAATAGGAGGAGTGAAAAGGGGTGAAAAAGCGGTTGAATGCCTTTAATGAGGCTACTTATATCTCAGAAACTGAAGATATTACAGACCTGAAAATTGGTGTTTGGGATCTCCTTTAAAAGTAAAGAAACACGTATTTTTTGTTTCTGGAAAATCCAATTAAGAGGGGGTGAAAAGTGGGTAACATTTTAAAATGAGTGTATCCATATCTCAAAACTTTTAAAGGTTATAGATGTGAAAATTGGTATTTAGAGTATCCTTTAAAAATAAAGAAACACATATATTTTGTTTTCGGAAAATCCTAATAGGAAGGGTGGAAAAGGTTGAAAAAGGGGTCGAATGCCTTTCATGAGTCTACTTATATTTCAAAACCTGAAGATATTACAGACCTGAAAATTGGTGTATGGGATCTCTTTTAAAAATAAAGAAACACGTACTTTTTGTTTTTGGAAAATCCAATTAATGGGGGGGGGGGTGAAAAGGGGTGATTTTTTAAAATGAGTGTATCTCTATCTCAAAACTTTATAGTTTATAGTCGTAAAAATTGGTATTTAGAATCTCCTTTGAAAATAAAGAAACACGTATTCTTTTGTTTTCGGAAAATACCAATAGGAAGGGTGTAAAAGGGTGAGTAATGGGTTGAATGCCTTTAATGAGGCTACTTATATTTCAGAACCTGAAGATATTACAGACCTGAAAATTGGTATTTGGGATCTACTTTAAAAGTAAAGAAACACGTATTTTTTTCGTTTCTTGGAAAATCCAAATATTGGAGGGTGGAAAGGGGGTGAAGTTTTTAAAATGAGTGTGTCTACATCTTAAAACTTTAAAATTTACAGATGTAAAATTGGTACTTAGAATCTCCTCTAAAAATAAAGGAACAGGTATTTTTTTTGTTTCCTTAAATCCCAATAGGAAGGGTTTAAAAGGGTGAAAAATGGGTTGAATGCCTTTAATGAGGATACATATATCTCAGAAACGAAAGGTATTACAGAACTGAAAATTTGTATACGGGATCTCCTTTAAAAATAAAGAAACACGTATTTTTTAGTTTTTGGAAAATCCAATTAATGGCGGTTAAACGGGAGTGACAAAATGGGGTGAATTTTTTGAAAGACTATATATACAGAATATCTTGGAAACGTAAAGTGTTACAGACGTAAAAAGTGGGTGTTTGGAATCTCCTGTAAATGTAAAGAAAGGTGATATGTTTTGGGAAACTCCACTTAAGGGGAACTCAAAAGGGGTGAAATTTTAAAATGAGAATTTTTACAGTATATCTCAAAAAACTTAACATGTTACAGATGTGAAAAATGGTATTTTTTTATCTCTATTAAACATAAAAAACGTGCATTTTTAGTTTTCGGAAATACCACTTGGGTGGAGCCGGGGGGGGGGTGGGTTTAAAAGTGACTGATAATGGTGTTGAATTCTTTTAATTAGGCTACTGATATCTCAAAAATGAAGATGTTACAGACGTGAAATTTGATATTTGGAATCTGCTTTAAAAGTAAAGGAACACGTATTGTCGGAAAATCCAATGAAAGGGGGGAGGGGGTGAAAGAATTGAAAAATTAATTGACTTAATTGTATGAGAATACATATATCTAATAAAACTAAAGTTGTTACAGACGTGATAATTCGTATTTGGATCTCCTTTAAAAACAAAGATAAACGCGTTTTTTTGGGGGGGGAAGCCATTTTGGAGGGCGGGGGTGTAAAGGAGTTGAATTCCTTTCATGAGGACACATAAATCAAAAACTGAAGAATTTCAGTCGTGATAATTGATATTTAGAAGATCCTTTACTATTAAAGAAACAAGTATTTTTTGCGGGAAAATTCACTTGGGAAGGGGGGGAGTAGTGTGAAATGAAGTGCAAAAAGTAAATTATTTTTATGGGGATACTTATATCTCAAAGCTGAAGGTAATAGACGTGAACATTGGTGTTTGGAATCTCCCTTAAACATAAAGAAACAAGCCTTCGTTTAATTTCTCTTGGAGGGGGGGGGGGAGGTGGCGGTAAATAAACTTAACGGCGGTGGGGTGTAGAAGGAGGTGAGACCATTTGATTTTACTGTTATTAATGTACTTATAAGGATCCTCCGTTGCTCAGGCGGCAGCGCGCCGGCCTCTCACAGCTGGGTTCCGTGGTTCAAATCCCGGTCACTCCATGTGTCATTCGTGCTGGACAAAACGGAGGCGGGACAGGTTTTTCTGCGGATACTCCGGTTTTCCCTGTTATCAGCCATTCCAGCAACACATAATAATAATAATAATAATAATGTTCCCGACCGTCGTCAAATGTGCGGACCGCGCTGGAAAGGGCTCCTGGACGGGTAATGACTAAGACACCACGCCGGATCTCCTGAAAGATTTTATCCATATTAAAAATGATTATAGAAAAAGATGGCACAGATTTACGGACCCAACTGACCGGGAGGAATACCTGAGCCTAACCCGGGAAGTACGAAATCGATTGCTGAAAAAAAAAAATTGAAAAATGGGAGGATACGTGCCGTAAAATAATAGAAAACGAGTCACATCGGGAATTTTGGTGGATTCTCGCAGAAAACGAGTCAGATGGCGAATTTCGTAGTATTATTATATATCTAAAACAATAAGCATTCAATCATAAATTTCAATATAATACCGTAGCGAAGCACGGGTATCTTGCTAGTATCTAATAAAACTAAAGTTGTTACAGACGTGATAATTCGTATTTGGATCTCCTTTAAAAACAAAGATAAACGCTTTTTTTGGGGGGGGGGAGCCATCTTGGAGGGCGGGGGTGTAAAGGAGTTGAATTCCTTTCATGAGGACACATAAATCAAAAACTGAAGAATTTCAGTCGTGATAATTAATATTTAGAAGATCCTTTACTATTAAAGAAACAAGTATTTTTTGCGGGAAAATTCACTTGGGAAGGGGGGGAGTAGTGTGAAATGAAGTGCAAAAAGTAAATTATTTTTATGGGGATACTTATATCTCAAAGCTGAATGTAATAGACGTGAACATTGGTGTTTGGAATCTCCCTTAAACATAAAGAAACAAGCCTTCGTTTAATTTCTCTTGGGGGGGGGGGGAGGTGGCGGTAAATAAACTTAACGGCGGTGGGGTGTAGAAGGAGGTGAGACCATTTGATTTTACTGTTATTAATGTACTTATAAGGATCCTCCGTTGCTCAGGCGGCAGCGCGCCGGCCTCTCACAGCTGGGTTCCGTGGTTCAAATCCCGGTCACTCCATGTGTCATTCGTGCTGGACAAAACGGAGGCGGGACAGGTTTTTCTGCGGATACTCCGGTTTTCCCTGTCATCAGCCATTCCAGCAACACATAATAATAATAATAATAATAATAATAATGTTCCCGACCGTCGTCAAATGTGCGGACCGCGCTGGAAAGGGCTCCTGGACGGGTAATGACTAAGACACCACGCCGGATCTCCTGAAAGATTTTATCCATATTAAAAATGATTATAGAAAAAGATGGCACAGATTTACGGACCCAACTGACCGGGAGGAATACCTGAGCCTAACCCGGGAAGTACGAAATCGATTGCTGAAAAAAAAAATTGAAAAATGGGAGGATACGTGCCGTAAAATAATAGAAAACGAGTCACATCGGGAATTTTGGTGGATTCTCGCAGAAAACGAGTCAGATGGCGAATTTCGTAGTATTATTATATATCTAAAACAATAAGCATTCAATCATAAATTTCAATATAATACCGTAGCGAAGCACGGGTATCTTGCTAGTATCTAATAAAACTAAAGTTGTTACAGACGTGATAATTCGTATTTGGATCTCCTTTAAAAACAAAGATAAACGCTTTTTTGGGGGGGGGGAAGCCATCTTGGAGGGCGGGGGTGTAAAGGAGTTGAATTCCTTTCATGAGGACACATAAATCAAAAACTGAAGAATTTCAGTCGTGATAATTAATATTTAGAAGATCCTTTACTATTAAAGAAACAAGTATTTTTTGCGGGAAAATTCACTTGGGAAGGGGGGGAGTAGTGTGAAATGAAGTGCAAAAAGTAAATTATTTTTATGGGGATACTTATATCTCAAAGCTGAATGTAATAGACGTGAACATTGGTGTTTGGAATCTCCCTTAAACATAAAGAAACAAGCCTTCGTTTAATTTCTCTTGGAGGGGGGGGGGGGGGAGGTGGCGGTAAATAAACTTAACGGCGGTGGGGTGTAGAAGGAGGTGAGACCATTTGATTTTACTGTTATTAATGTACTTATAAGGATCCTCCGTTGCTCAGGCGGCAGCGCGCCGGCCTCTCACAGCTGGGTTCCGTGGTTCAAATCCCGGTCACTCCATGTGTCATTCGTGCTGGACAAAACGGAGGCGGGACAGGTTTTTCTGCGGATACTCCGGTTTTCCCTGTCATCAGCCATTCCAGCAACACATAATAATAATAATAATAATAATAATGTTCCCGACCGTCGTCAAATGTGCGGACCGCGCTGGAAAGGGCTCCTGGACGGGTAATGACTAAGAATGCAGCCCGGCCGCGGGTTCAGTGCCGCCGAGGCACCCAATATGACACCACGCCGGATCTCCTGAAATATTTTATCCATATTAAAAATGATTATAGAAAAAGATGGCACAGATTTACGGACCCAACTGACCGGGAGGAATACCTGAGCCTAACCCGGGAAGTACGAAATCGATTGCTGAAAAAAAAATTGAAAAATGGGAGGATACGTGCCGTAAAATAATAGAAAACGAGTCAGATCGGGAATTTTGGTGGATTCTCGCAGAAAACGAGTCAGATGGCGAATTTCGGAGGATTATTTATCTAAAACAATAAGCATTCAATCATAAATTTCAATATAATACCGTAGCGAAGCACGGGTATCTTGCTAGTCTATATATACAAAAAAACCTGTCCTGACTGACTGACTGACTGACTGACAGATTCATCATCGCCGAGCCTAAACTACTGGACATAAAGAAATGAAATTTTGGGAATGCATTCATATTAACATGTAGGTGCTCGCTAAGGGAGGATTTTTGGATATTCTTTCGCTAAGGGGGTGAAAAGGGGGGTGAAATTTTAAAATGAGTGTTTCTATATCTCAAAACTTTAAAAGTTTACAGATGTAAAAATTGGTATTTAGAATGTTCTTTAAAAATAAGGAAACACGTATTTTTGTTTTCAGAAAATTCCAATTGGAGGGGTGAAAAAGGGGAGAAAAAGGTTGAATTCCTTTAATCAGGATACCGGTACTTATATCTCAGAAAATGAATGTATTACAGACCTGAAAATTTGTACATTTGATCTTTCTTAAAAATAATGAAACACGTATTTTTTTTTTTTGCTTTTGGAAAATCCAAATAAAGGGAGGGTGAAAATGGGGGTGAATTCTTAAAACGAGTGTATCTATATTTCATAACTTTGAAAGTTTACAGATGTAAAAATTGGTATTTAGAATCTTCGTTAAAAATAAAGAAACACGCATTTTTTTGTTTTCGGAAAGTCCCAATAGGAGGGGTGTAAACTGGTGAAAAAGGTGTTGAATGCCTTTAATGAGGATACTTATATCTCAGAAACTGAAGATATTCCAGACCTGAAAACTGATGTTTGGGATCTATTTTAAAAATAAAGAAACACGTATTTTTGTTTTTGGAAAATCCAATTAATGGGGGTGTGAAAAGGGGGTGAATTTTTAAAATGAGTGTATCTATATCTCAAAATTTTGAAAGTTTATGGATGTAAAAATAGGTATTTAGAATCTTTAAAAATAAAGGAACACGTATTTTTTTGTTTTCGGAAAATCACAATAGGAAGAGTGGAAAAGGGTGAAAATGGGTTGAATGCCTTTAAATGAGGCTACTTATATTTCAGAACCTGAAGATATTACACACCTGAAAATTGGTATTTGAAATCTACTTTAAAAATAAAGAAACACGTATTTTTTCGTTTTTGGAAAATCTAAATATTGGGGGGGGGGTGAAAAGGGGGATGAATTTTTAAAATGAGTGTGTCTACATCTTAAAACTTGAAAAGTTTACAGATGTAAAAATTGGTATTTAGAATCTCCTTAAAAAATAAAAAACGTGTATTTTTTTTCCAAAAATCCCAATAGGAGGGGTGAGAAAGGGGTTGAACGCCTTTAATGAGGATACTTATATCTCAGAAACTGAAGATATCCCAGACCTGAAAATTGGTATTTGGGAACTCTTTTAAAAATAAAGAAACATTTTTTTGTTTTGCTTTTGGAAAATACAAATAGTGGGGGTGAAAAGGGGGTGGAATATTAAAATTACTGTATCTATATCTCAAAACTTTAAAATTTTGCAGATGTAAAAATTGATATTTAGAATCTCCTTTAAAAATAAAGGAACACGTATTTTTTTTGTTTTCTGTAAATCCCAATAGGAGCGGTGTAAAAGGTTGAATGCCTTTATTGAGGATACATATATCTCAGAAACTGAAGATATTACAGAACTGAAAATTTGTATGTGGGGTCTCCTTTAAAAATAAAGAAACACGTATTTTTATTTGTTTTTGGAAAATCCAATTAATGGTGGTTAAACAGGAGTGGGAAATCGGGGTGATTTTTTTGAAGGACTATATCTACAGAATACCTGAGAAACGTAAAATGTTACAGACGTAAAAAGTGGTATTTGGAATCTCCTGTAAATGTAAAGAAACTTAGGTGATTTTTTTGGAACCTTCACTTAAGAGGAACTAAAAAGGGGGTGATATTTTAAAATGAGAATTTCTACAGTATATCTAAAAAACTTAACATGTTACAAAAGTGAAAAATGGTATTTTTTATCTCTATTAAAAATCAGGAAACGTGTATTTTTAGTTTTCAGAAATACCACTTGGGTGGAGGGGGAGGGGGTAAAATTGACTGAAAATGTTGTTGAATTCTTTTAATTAGGCCACTGATATCTCAAAAATGAAGACGTTACAGACGTGAAATTTGATATTTGGAATCTGCTTTTAAAACAAAGAAAAACGCGTTTGGGGGGGGGGGGTGATCTTGGGGGGGGGGGGGAGTGAAAAGGAGTTGAATTCCTTTCATGAGGACACATAAATCAAAAACTGAAGAAGTTAGAGTTGTGATAATTGGTATTTAGAAGATCATTTACTATTAAAGAAACAAGTTTTTGCCGGAAAATTCACTTGGGGGGGGGGGGGAGTGTGAAAGGAAGTGAAAAAAGTGAATTATTTTTATGGGGATACTTATATCTCAAAACCGAAGGTAATAGACGCGAACATTGATGTTTGGAATATCCTTTATACATAAAGAAACATGCCTTCTTTTAATTTTTGTGGGGGGGGGGGTTAATAAACTTAACGGCAGTGGGGTGTAAAAGGAGGTGAGACCAATTGATTTTACTGTTCATAATGTACTTATAAGGAGCCTCCGTTGCGCAGGCGGCAGCGCGCCGGCCTCTCACAGCTGGGTTCCGTGGTTCAAATCCCGGTCACTCAATGTGACATTCGTGCTGGACAAAACGGAGGCGGGACAGGCTTTTCTCCGGATACTCCCGTTTTCGCTGTCATCATTCAATTCAGCAACACTGTCCAATATTTCATTTCATTTGTCATTCATCGATCATTGCCCCAGAGGAGTGCTTCGGCAGCCGGCACACTTCCTATTGTCGTCAGTAGATGGGGCTGTATTCATTCCATTTCTGACCCTGTCGAATGACTGGAAACAGGCTGTAGATTTTCGATGTACTTATTCTGTTCATAAACCGATTATTTTTAATCTTTCCTGGGTTCGTTTTCAAGAGCCATCTTTTTCTTCGCAGAACTTTCTTAGATTACAGTAGATTCTCCTGGCATATAAATAAAAATTTAAACACCTTTGAAATTAACGATAGGAATGAGATTGACCGTCAAATTGTTCACCTCCATAATAAGGTCAATAACGCATAGAAGAATGTCATTCGTATCGCCAGAAATCCCGCACACTTGCCTACGCGCTACAATGTTCCTGGTCACATTTCCAACAATGACAATGGCAGCAGATGTAATTTACCGCCAAGTAGCGGTCTTGCATCTTGCTGTGGGGTCCAGAACATCTATAATAATAATAATAATAATAATAATAATAATAATAATAATAATAATAATAATAATAATAATAATAATAATAATAATATTACCTTCGGTTTTGAGATATAAGTATCCCCATAAAAATAATTCACTTTTTTCATTTCCTTTCACACTCCGCCCCCCCCCCCCCAAGTGAATTTTCCGGCAAAAAAAACTTGTTTCTTTAATAGTAAAGGATCTTCTAAATACCAATTATCACAACTCTAACTTCTTCAGTTTTTGATTTATGTGTCCTCATGAAAGGAATTCAACTCCTTTTCACTCCCGCCCCCCCCAAGATCACCCCCCCCCCCCCAAACGCGTTTTTCTTTGTTTTTAAAGCAGATTCCAAATATCAAATTTCACGTCTGTAACGTCTTCATTTTTGAGATATCAGTGGTCTAATTAAAAGAATTCAACAACATTTTCAGTCACTTTTACCCCCCCTCCACCCAAGTGGTATTTCTGAAAACTAAAAATACACGTTTCTTGATTTTTAATAGAGATAAAAATACCATTTTTCACTTTTGTAACATGTTAAGTTTTTTAGATATACTGTAGAAATTCTCATTTTAAAGTATCACCCCCTTTTTAGTTCCTCTTAAGTGAAGGTTCCAAAAAAAATCACCTAAGTTTCTTTACATTTACAGGAGATTCCAAATACCACATTTTACGTCTGTAACATTTCTTGGCACAGGCCAGAGTAAAGTGTAGCTTCCACTGAAGTCCCAGTCTCATCCATGGCTGTGACAATATGGAAGCTGCTGGGGTATGGGTGGTGCTGAGTAATGACATTCAGAGCATGACTAGTGCATCTGAGTATTATGAAAGGTGCTGCTCATAGGGTCAGTCGTGCTGCAATAGCACTTTCTGACCCAGTGAGGAAAGCAATGGCAAACTACCTCACTCCTAGTTTTGCCTAGTACGCCTCATTTCGGTGCTGCCATTGGTTTTTGCGGTTTTCTTATAACCGCATAACCTTTGGTGGTGCTATTTGAGGATCCAACCAGCCTCTGGGCTGATGACCTGACAGACAGACAGACAACATTTTACGTTTCTCAGGTATTCTGTAGATATAGTCCTTCAAAAAATCACCCCGATTTCCCACTCCTGTTTAACCACCATTAATTGGATTTTCCAAAAACAAATAAAAATACGTGTTTCTTTATTTTTAAAGGAGACCCCACATACAAATTTTCAGTTCTGTAATATCTTCAGTTTCTGAGATATATGTATCCTCATTAAAGGCATTCAACCTTTTACACCGCTCCTATTGGGATTTACAGAAAACAAAAAAAATACGTGTTCCTTTATTTTTAAAGGAGATTCTAAATATCAATTTTTACATCTGCAAAATTTTAAAGTTTTGAGATATAGATACAGTAATTTTAATATTCCACCCCTTTTCACCCCCACTATTTGTATTTTCCAAAAGCAAAAAAAAAAAGGTTCTTTATTTTTAAGAGTTCCCAAATACCAATTTTCAGGTCTGGAATATCTTCAGTTTCTGAGATATAAGTATCCTCATTAAAGGCGTTCAACCCCTTTCTCACCCCTCCTATTGGGAGTTTTGGAAAAAAAATACACGTTTTTTATTTTTTAAGGAGATTCTAAATACCAATTTTTACATCTGTAAACTTTTCAAGTTTTAAGATGTAGACACACTCATTTTAAAAATTCATCCCCCTTTCACCCCCCCCCCAATATTTGGATTTTCCAAAAACGAAAAAATACGTGTTTCTTTATTTTTAAAGTAGATTTCAAATACCAATTTTCAGGTGTGTAATATCTTCAGGTTCTGAAATATAAGTAGCCTCATTTAAAGGCATTCAACCCATTTTCACCCTTTTCCACTCTTCCTATTGTGATTTTCCGAAAACAAAAAAAATACGTGTTTCTTTATTTTTTTAAAGGAGATTCTAAATACCTATTTTTACATCCATAAACTTTCAAAATTTTGAGATATAGATACACTCATTTTAAAAATTCACCCCCTTTTCACACCCCCATTAATTGGATTTTCCAAAAACAAAAATAAGTGTTTCTTTATTTTTAAAATAGATCCCAAACATCAGTTTTCAGGTCTGGAATATCTTCAGTTTCTGAGATATAAGCATCCTCATTAAAGGCATTCAACACCTTTTTCACCAGTTTACAACCCTCCTATTGGGACTTTCTGAAAACAAAAAAATGCGTGTTTCTTTATTTTTAACGAAGATTCTAAATACCAATTTTTACATCTGTAAACTTTCAAAGTTATGAAATATAGATACACTCGTTTTAAGAATTCACCCCCATTTTCACCCTCCCTTTATTTGGATTTTCCAAAAACAAAAAAACAAAAATACGTGTTTCATTATTTTTAAGAAAGATCAAATGTACAAATTTTCAGGTCTGTAATACATTCATTATCTGAGATATAAGTACCGGTATCCTGATTAAAGGAATTCAACCCTTTTCTCACCCTTTTTCACCCCTCCAATTGGAATTTTCTGAAAACAAAAAATACGTGTTTCCTTATTTTTAAAGAACATTCTAAATACCAATTTTTACATCTGTAAACTTTTAAAGTTTTGAGATATAGAAACACTCATTTTAAAATTTCACCCCCCCCCCTTTTCACCCCCTTAGCGAAAGAATTTCCAAAAACCTCCCTTAGCGAGCACCTACATGTTAATATGAATGCATCCCCAAAATTTCATTTCTTTATGTCCAGTAGTTTTGGCTCGGCGATGATGAATCAGTCAGTCAGTCAGTCAGGACAGGTTTTTTATATATATACACTGACTGACAGAGCAAATGCAACACCAAGAAGGAGTGGTCAGAACTTTATGCCAATTGCAGGGTAGACTGACGTCACTGAGGTATGCTCATGATGTGAAATGCGCCGCTGTGCTGCGCACGTAGCGAACGATAAATGGGACACGGCGTTGGCGAATGGCCCACTTCGTACCGTGATTTCTCAGCCGACAGTCATTGTAGAACGTGTTGTCTTGTGCCACAGGACACGTGTATAGCTAAGAATGCCAGGCCGCCGTCAACGGAGGCATTTCCAGCAGACAGACGACTTTACGAGTGGTATGGTGATCGGGCTGAGAAGGGCAGCTTGGTCGCTTCGTCAAATCGCAGCCGATACCCATAGGGATGTGTCCACGGTGCAGCGCCTGTGGCGAAGATGGTTGGCGCAGACACATGTGGCATGTGCGAGGGATCCAGGCGCAGCCCGAGTGACGTCAGCACGCGAGGATCGGCGCATCCGCCGCCAAGCGGTGGCAGCCCCGCACGCCACGTCAACCGCCATTCTTCAGCATGTGCAAGACACCCTGGCTGTTCCAATATCGACCAGAACAATTTCCCGTCGATTGGTTGAAGGAGGCCTGCACTCCCGGCGTCCGCTCAGAAGACTACCATTGACTCCACAGCATAGACTTGCATGCCTGGCATGGTGCCGGGCTAGAGCGACTTGGATGAGGTAATGGCGGAACGTCGCGTTCTCCGATGAGTCACGCTTCTGTTCTGTCAGTGATAGTCACCGCAGACGAGTGTGGCGTCGGCGTGGAGAAAGGTCAAATCCGGCAGTAACAATGGAGCGCCCTACCGCTAGACAACGCGGCATCATGGTTTGGGGCGCTATTGCTTATGATTCCACGTCACCTCTAGTGCGTATTCAAGGCATGTTAAATGCCCACCGCTACGTGCAGCATGTGCTGCGGCCGGTGGCACTCCCGTACCTTCAGGGGCTGCCCAATGCTCTGTTTCAGCAGGATAATGCCCGCCCACACACTGCTCGCATCTCCCAACAGGCTCTACGAGGTGTACAGATGCTTCCGTGGCCAGCGTACTCTTCGGATCTCTCACGAATCGAACACGTGTGGGATCTCATTGGACGCCGTTTGCAAACTCTGCCCCAGCCTCGACGACCAACTGTGGCAAATGGTTGACAGAGAATGGAGAACCATCCCTCAGGACACCATCCGCACTCTTATTGACTCTGTACCTCGACGTGTTTCTGCGTGCATCGCCGCTCGCGGTGGTCCTACATCCTACTGAGTCGATGCCATGCGCATTGTGTAACCTGCATATCGGTTTGGAGTAAACATCAATTATTCGTCCGTGCCGTCTCTGTTTTTTCCCGAACTTTCATCCCTTTCGAACCACTCCTTCTTGGTGTTGCATTTGCTCTGTCAGTCAGTGTAGATTTATGTGTGTCGAAGTTATGGCTCTTGGCCCTCTCTTACACTTAACCACATTATGCGGCTTAATACTGAATACAAACTTAATATTCAAATTTAACACACTGTATACAATAATAATAATAATAATAATAATAATAATAATAATAATAATAATAATAATAATAATAATAATAATAATATAACTTAATATAGACTAAAACTAAAAGATTACATCCTAAGTCTAAAATTAGAAAAATAAATTCAATAACTACTCTAGGTGGAATTCATATAATATAACAGTAATTTATGTAAACTTTTGGGAACTATTTGCTCCAGACATTCACTCACACATTCGCACATAACTGCATGATATAGCCTACGTATTCAAGAGGAAATCTTTAGACTGTCTTTTGAAGGTAATTAATGAGGAACAATTTCTAATTTCAGGGAGTAAAGCATTCCATATTCTAGCGCCCGACACAAGGAAAGTATTACTGAAGGCAGATGTATGAAGTGGAGGTATTGCAATTGTTGACCCAGATCGCGTGTCACGGTCATGAAAGGAAGATAGAAAACGGAAATTACTGGAGAGATATTCAGTTATATTTTCAGTCAAGAGTCGATAGATAAGGGTTGATACATGGTGATTTCTCTGCTGCTCTACTTTTAACCAAGAAAGTTGTGCAAAATTCAATGAAAAAATAAATCTAATGCAGGAGTTTAAAGCTTTCTGCAATTTCGTATTTTGTTCACTGGTAGCATCCAGCAACACAACATCACAATAGTTAAAAATTGGAAGTATCAATGTTTGAACCAGTTTTATTTTTAAGTTGAGAGGTGAATCTTAAGGGGATGAACTGATGAATGAACTTTCCTGCATACGTTAGTGACATGCTCATCCCAGTTTAAAGTTTCATTTATAGTGACTCCAAGGCTTTTTACTGATTTACAGAATGGGATAGCAACGCCTTTTAGTTGAATGACTGGAATTTGTAGACTGTGTAAATGGGCAAGCAGTTTTCTCTGCCCTAGTATGATAGCTTGTGTTTTCGTTGGGTTGATGGAGAAAGAATTCTCAGCTGCATAACAGCTGATCTGCTGTAAGTTTCGGTTCATATTTTCAATAGTTGCATTTATGTCATTCACTTTTGTGTGGCAGTAAATTTGAAGATCGTCGGCATAGAGATGGTAGTTGCAGTTTTTCAACTTAGAAGAGATGTCATTCAAGTATAAAATTATAAAATATAAATATAAAGTATTCCTTTAAAAATAAAGAAACACGTGTTTTTTGTTTTTGCAAAATCCCATTAAGGGGGATAACAAGGGGAAAATCAGTTGAATACCTTTTATGAGGATACTTATATCTCAAAAACTGAAGATGTTACAGGCATGAAAATTGGTATTTAGAATCTCCTTTAAAAATAAAGAAACACGTATTTTTTGTATTTGAAATATCTATTAATAGGATATGAACGGGAGTGACAAACGGGGTGGAATTTAAAAAATGTATATCTAGGCCACAATATATCTCAGACACTTAACATGTTACAGACTTGAAAACTTATACTTGGAATCTCCTGTAAAAGTAAAGAAACATAGATAATTTGTTTTCGGAAAATCCACTTAAGGGAAACTGAAAAATGGTGAGAATTTTTAAATGGGCATATCTACAGGACATCTCAAGAACATGTTACATGTTACACATGTGAAAATTTGTATTTTTAATCTTTTAAAAATTTCTTTTATAGGATAGTGATATCTCCAAACTGAAGCTGTTACAGACGTCAAAATTTGTAGGTATTTGGAGTCTTCTTTAAACATAAAGAAATAAGTATTTCTTTTCCTCGAAAAATCCAATTAAAGGGGGCGAAGGAATTGAAAAATGAGTTGAATTCTTTGTATAAGGGTGCTAAATCTCAAAAACTAAGGATGTTGCAGGAGTGAAAATTGTTATTTGGAACCTCCTTTAAAAATAAAGGAACACGAATTCTTTAGTGTTCGGAAAATCCACTTAAGGAGGTGAATGAATTGAAAAATTAATTGAATTATTTGTATGAGGGTACTTATATCTAAAAATATAAAGATATTACTGACGTTAAAAGAGGTAAGTGGAATACCCTTTAAAAATAAAAAATCATGCATGTTTTGTGGAAAATCAACTTGGGAGGGGGGAGGAGTTGAATTCTTTTCTATGAGGATAAATATATCGCAAAAACTGAAGATGTTACAGTCGTGATAAATGGTATTTGGGAGATCCTTTATAAATGAAGAAACACATATTTTTTGTTTTCGGAAAATTCACGTAAGGGGGAATGAAAAAGGAAATGAAAAACGTTGAATTATTTTGTGGAGAAACTTATATATAAAAACTGAAGGTTACAGACGTGAAAATTGATATTTGGAATCTCTTTTAAAAATAAAGGAACACGAGTTTTGGGTGGGTGGGTGGGTGGGTGTGGAATGAAGTTAACGGTTGGGGGATAGGGTGAAAAATGAATTGTATTCTTTCTTGAGGATACTTATATCTCAAAAATTAAAGATGTTACAGGCATGAAAACTGGTATTTGGAATCTCCTTTAAAAATAAAGCAACATGCATTTGGAGGGGGGAATAAACTTGGTGGTGGGGGCGGTGAAAAAGTAGTTTAATTTTTTATGAGGATGCATATATCTCAAAACTGCAAATATTAATGTCGTGATAACTGGCATTTGGAAGCTCCTTTATAAATAAACAAACAAGTTTTTTTGTTTTTCGGAAAATTCGCTTAAATGGGAGAGTGAAAGGAAGTGAAAAAATTGAATTATTTTTATGGAGAAACTTATTTATCAAAAACTGAAGGTTACAGACATGAAAAGTGGTATTTGGAATCTCCTTTAAAAATAAAGAAAATATGCATTTTTGAGTGGGGGTGGGTTGTGATCAAATTAACGGGCAAGGGTGGGGGCGGCTGAAAAAGGAGTTGAATTCTTTTTATGATACTTACATCTTAAAAACTGAAGATGTTACAGACATGAAAATTTGTATTTGGAATCTTCCTTCAAAGTAAAATACCTATTCTTTTGTCTTCGGAAAATCCACTTATGGAGGGAGGGCGTGAATGAATTGAAAAATTAGTTGAATTCTTTGTATGAGGATATTTATATCTCAAAACTAACGATGTTACAGACGTGAAAATTGGTTTTGGAATCTCCTTTTAAAAATAAAGTAACATGTACTTTTTGTTTTAGGAAAGTTCACTTAAGAGGGGAGATGGGTGGAAAGAAGTGAAGAAGATTTTGAATTATTTTCATGAGAATACTTATATCTCAAAAACTGAAGGTGTTACAGACGTACAGACGTGAAAACTGGTAATTGGAATCACCTTTAAAATAATGAAACACATATTTTTTGCTTTGGGAAAATCCATTTAAGGGACTGAAATTAATTGAAAAAGCGGGTAAATTTTTAAAATAAGTACCGGTATATTTACAGTATATGTCAAGAACTTAACATGTGAGAGACAAGAAACTTGGTATTTGGAAAGTCCATTAAAAATACAGGAAGAAGTACGTTTTTGTTTTCGGAAACGGCACTTAACGGGGGCGAAAGGAAGTTGAAAAGTGAGTTGAATTATTTTTTATGACGACACTTATACGTTAAAAATGAAAATGTTACAGACATGGAAACTGGTATTTGGAATCTTCTTTAAAAATAAAGAAACGTGTACTTTTTTGACTTGAAACAAGACTGTTTCTCACATGTACAGTTCTTTTTTCGCATGGTCGTCTTAGCCCCAAAAGGCACTACCTCAAACGTGATTTACAAAGAGTTTCTGGGGTAAATGAAACTTGATTGTTCGGTGAGTTTTTATACTTTAGGGATTTTCATATAATGTCATAGTACAGTGCCGAGGAACCATTACTTTTATCAAATTACGTAATCGACGCGAGCGAAGCCGCGGGTAACTGCTAGCCAGGAAATAAATATCCTTTCCAATTCCAACCAACAATAATTTAGTCATTTCAAACATACTTCAATAGGTTGGCCGTGTGCTGAGGATAGATTTTCCTTTAACACTTTCTGGGCGTGAGGAAAATATCAGTTCTTCTGTATGGCACAGAGACATGGAGCGTATCCAAGAAATAAAGCCACCTGCTTTAGGTGTTAGTGAAGGAAATATACAGAGGATCTCTGAAAGAGAAGAGTTGACCAGGGAGACGAAAAACCACTTGGAAATGGAAGATCTTCAGACTCCGCAGGAATCTACAAGCCAACAACTGGGAAGGGCATATTCAACACAGTTCAGTGGAGGCAGATTGTGGGATCTTCATGTCGTTAAGAAACCCACAGAGTGAGTGAGTGTATACCTTTTCTTCTTCTTGGCCTTATCCCAGTTATTTGCGGTCAGCAATAACATGGATTAAGCCCAGTTTTACGACTGGATTCAATTCGTGACGCCAAACCTTTGTGGAGGGATGTATTCACGGTTGTGTGTTTATTTTGTGGTTTATAGTGTATTATGATGTGTTGTGTGTAAACGAAGACATGTATTAAGGCAAATATCCAGTTCCTGAATTAGAAGAATTAACTGGACGTGATTAAAATCCCTGGCCCGACCAAGGATCAAACCTGGGGCCCAGAGGACTGATGGCCACTACACTGACCATTCAGCCAAGGAGCTGAACGAGTGAATATGTACTGTATACCCTTACTTATATTAGCTGGACTGAACTTCTAATGCTAGGAGGCTAAAATGCTGTCACCAAACTATAATTTCTCCTTGCCAAGATAAATGTTACTTTTAATCAAACATGATGCTTTGAAAATTGAACTGGACTAGGAGTCAACTTTACTGTTTATAATAATGGTGGATGTCATGAGGGCAGAAAAATTGTGAACAGGGGCAGATTTTAAAAATGGTACATTTTCTTGGAAAGTTCAGGGACCGTGGCGGTGACAGAGGTCCACTAGGCACGTGCCTAGGAAATGCAACATAGGGGGTGACATATTTTGGCCAATACTATTTGGCTAATACTATTTTTGTTATACCTACTATATTATTTGTATGCTTAGAATAATTTGCTATTAGGTTTTTTGCTATTTATTCTTAGAACAACACAACAGCTGTGTAGCCTCACATTTTTAATGGCGAAGAAATGTACGCTTAATACCCATGATTCTCAGTCCCTTTCAATATGACAGATTTATTTCTCAAGATATAGTTAGGCTAAGAGTATGTCGGTGTCTCTTTCCATGTTATTCATAATATCTAAAGAGAATCATATTATCTGACTTCTACAAATAGTACGTTTTCTTGAAGATTCAGGAACCATGGCTGTGACAGAAGCATTGCTCCACCATAAATCATACCAACGCAGTTTTTGACTGACGGCTAAGGGCTGCCACACTATGAGGATGTTTAATAGCGAAGAATTTTTTTGGTAAGCTATCTAGTCGATAGATTTTTGCTTGTGATGCTGCATTTTAATTGCATAGGTATCCGCGTACTGTATTTTGTTGTTGTTATCATTGTGAAACAACAAACTAACATGATTTTTTGCATTAAACCATAATGTGTCTAATTAAGTGCAAGGAGGTAATAATATAAATAATGCACCTTTTCTCCGGGCTATTAATTGACTAGATACTATCATACAACTGCTATAGGCTACAGAGAAATGAAACTAAATAAGGTAATTGTGAAAACTTGAAATTCAAGACAAATTGGGAGAGAAAATAGGTAACAAATCATTTTTATGGTCTCGAGTAGTGGGGAATATATTTAATAAATTTGCCCAGCCAGTGCTACTATTATGCCATCATATTGCCCCACGAAAACAACGGTAACAATTTAATGCACTTGTAGAAAAACAATGGAAGAAATAAAATGCGAATTTCTATACCAAACCAAGTCGTGCCATGACGTATCACTCTACACCACATCATCAAAATCTTCAATAACAACAGACACACAAATGCTAAGCAAGATAAAACCAAAGCAAAAAAATCTGCCATTGAACAGTCACTTTCTTGTAGATTTGTCTCAGTTTGTTTTTGTTTCTTCTTAAGTATTGCCAGGTTTATTGTTATGAACAGCCTCAGCCATAATGCAAGTAAATCACTTTATTAATGTTAAAGAAAGTAATCACTAGGGGGCGGATCCCTATGATCTGAAAAACATAAAAATATGACCTATAAAATTCAAAATAAAAATATGACTTAATGAATAGCATCTATGTTACATAGAAACATTTTTATTACGATTGCTACAGGCTGCAATTAATTTATAGTTTAACAAGTTTTAATTCTTCGAAATCTTTAACCCAAAATCAACTAAAATGATGAATATTTCATGAACTCGTTAAGGTTACACTGCATACTCCTAGGCAAGGACGGACTCTGTGGAAGACATAAACACTACAGTTACTTTCACTGTTCAATATTTAATCAGTTTTAATTTATACACAAAACATATGTTATTTGAATGAAACTTTTATAACTGATGTAGTCTCCATTATCAGAATTGTTGCAATTTATGACCACATGCATCTTAAGATTGTTGAATGAGAATCCCCTCCTGTTGTCGCTGAGTATCGTCTTGTAGCGAGAAAAGCTTCTTTCGACATCACATGATGTAAGGGGAGCGTACTTGAATAGAGTTAAATCACTTAGAGAAAATTCCTGGAAATCTGCAGATGAAGGATTTCCACAAAGAATGACACTTCCACGCAGATTCACAAGTCCACTATTTTTTCCAGTACATTTTCTAATTTTCTACACACCCTAGATGCTATTGTTCCTTTCGCATGCTTTAATTCCTGTTCAATGCACTTTACAACATCCAGTCATCGCTTAGTTCTGCACCTGAAACTTCCAGTTGCGTGATTACTCCAGGTAAAGAATTTAAATTGGACTTTATGTAAGCCAGGTCCGCTTTTAATGTAGTGCTTGAAAATAAATCTTGAGTGGTTTTTATGGAGGACGATTCTGCAGGATGAAAGGACTTCACGATCTTCTCCACGACATCCAAGTTGTTACAATAGTACACTGCGGCATCAAGACAAGTCCCCCATCGCGTTATAAATGGCTTGGGAGGTAGGGGTAGTGAAGGTGCTTCTCCTGATATTTCTGAACGCGAAGTGGTACTTTGACAAACACTTTCTTACAGTTCGATATTAATTTATAAACTTCAGGGTAGCTATTTCTAACTTCTTCAGCTGCCCTATGCTAGGCATGTGCAAGACATGTCACATGTATCATTTTCGGATATAGCGTTTTAAGTCCCTTGGCTGCCTTCACCATATACCGAGCAGCGCCAGTTACAAATAGAAAAGTATGCTCTCTCTTTGCCCCGTTTGGCCACAACAGATTCATTGAATTGTCGAAGAGAACTGCAATGGTGGAATGGTTTGTCTTCTCTAGCACTTCACATGCCAGGAGGAACGTATCTCCAGGCCGGTCTTCCTTTAGCGTGCCAACGACCACATTTACTACATATCTTCCATCCACATCTGTGGTCTCGTCTATTGAAACTCATATCTTACTGTCTCCCACGCCACGCCTTATTATATCGAACATATCTTCATAACAAGAGGTCAGATAGTCCTTCCTGAGAGCAGGCCTAGATTCGTCGGGAACAAGATGCTTTGTACATTTTTCAAGAAACTGTCTGAAGCTTCGGCTGTTAAGTTCCTTTAAAGGAATATTAGACGAAACTATCATCTTGCAGAGATCTTGTGAAAATTGTGTACACTGTGAACTTGATGTCGAGGTTTCGAATAGCAGACGTTGCCTATTTTCGAGTGCAGAATATTTAGTTACACAATTCTTGTTTTACAGTATTACAGTATTGTTGCACAGAGAAGCGTTTTTCAGTAGTAACTTTTACCTCACACAATTTACAGAATAATATCACTACATCCGTACTGAATATGTTTTCACCGAACTCGCGAACAAAACTTCGCAACTTCCCACAAATTGAGATTTTCGTTTTAGGTATATTGAAAGGAACTGAATGACTGAAGCTCCCTAATGACCAAGGTCATTCAGTGTGTTGAAGGTGGAAGAGGGAAGGGCGAAGATGAGAGACAAATAACTGCAGAATTACCTCTGCTTCCGTGTAAACAATAGCCCGGTTTCCAGGAATTGACCCAGTTAGCAAACAATAGCTCCTACCTGTTAGAAACATTCCATACACTACTTTAGATTGGTTCTTCAGTAGTATATTCCAGTCTATCCTGAAAAATAATTTCTAGATCTTATTCTGATTTTTATAAAACAAAATTCACATGAAAATTAACAGAAAATCATCTGAAACTATAGAATATCTGCCAGACAGTTGTACTATATTCCCTTTCAACCATGAACGCCCCTCTCCCCTCCTTTTTTTTTCCATGACATGTACTTTTTAGTATTATTAAGTTAAAAATTGTGAATGTTTTAATGTGTTTTAACATTAAGATAACAGGAATGTCCTAGGTTCCAACACTGATGCTGACCATCCAGTGTGCAGGTCTCTCTGGATGCTTCATGCTTGATTCAAAATATCCTGTTGAAATAAGAAAAAATTACACGGGCACATGAGCTGCAAGTATGTTATAGATTAAGAAACGGCATATTTTTGTGAAGTATAAATCTAAACCATTTATTAATGAACAGAAATTCATATTTGCAGAGTGATAGATACAGAAATGTCTTTGTTGTTTAGAATATTAATTATTTTCTACCATGTTTTTCTTATACTTGGACATTAATCCTGTGATGCATGGCCCCATGTTACTTATGCAATATTCCTAAACATATATAGCTGAAGATGTATACAAAGTACCGGTAGATGAAACATGTTCTACAGTTTTTAATTTGCCTTAAGCAAATAAGCAGTATCGATCAGGTGGAATCGTCGTGCATTTTTACCTCTTTTAACAGTAACAGTATTAAATTTCTCAATATTGACATTATGAATGAGGAAGAGAGAAATACATATAGACAACTTTTATTTTTAAGATATCTGGATAATATATTAGAGCTTTTGATCATTCAAAAGCATTTGAATTTTGAAGTTATTTTGAATTTCACATTAATACTAAGTGAGGGTGATAATAGTATGTATGTATGTATGTATGTATGTATGTATGTATGTATGTATGTATGTATGTATGTATGTATGTATGTATGTATGTATGTATGTATGTATGTTTGTGTGTACGTATGTATGTTGGGTATTCAGCCCGAGGGCTGGTTTAATCCTCTTCAGCTCCACCAAAAGCTGTCATAGATAGCCTAGGTGTCACAGAAGAGGCATACTGAGCCAGAAGTTACTACTGCATATCAGTCTGCCAAGCCCACTGAAATGCATGCACAAACCGACCCTATGCACAATATTCTCACACCATTCATAACAGGGACTAGCTGCATAAGGAATGTATGTATGTATGTATGTATGCATGTATGTATTGTACCCGCTCAAAGCCTGAGTCCCAACCAGCATTTATCTCAGGGTGTGTTACGGTCCGAATCCATTGCAACTAATACTCAATAAAAAAATATTTTGAGATATAAGATCTCAAACTAAATGTAAGGGCGCCATCCAATCAGTACTACAGGGTTGAACGGGACACTCTAATCTTTAACTTTAAGGCTCATCATAAAACACACAAAATATATATATTCAGATCAAAGGGAAATCATGAAGGCTCCGTCCTAGGAATGGGGACGGATATTTAAACGGTCACCAAGGGTTGACTATTCTACAAGAACAAGAACCTGGAACTGTTTCCTTGCAAATGCTAAGGGAGCATTTTATTTAAGTAAACAAATTAAACTTTACACACAATCAAAATCTGTTGACCCTTGATTTGCCGGTAATTTGGCAAATTATTCCTGAAAATGATTACATAATATTTGTCACTTTTGACCACCCTTCCATTTTGGTGGTAGAACCGTTGATATCTGAAGGTATCAGATTTACCTTCGTTAACACCATGACCATATTTGATCATGGACCAAATACCTGTTGGCTAAGTAGGCGCGATCACATGGACCATGTTATCGCCTCCACTTTAATTGAGATGAGACCAACCCGGGAAACTACAAACTCTCCCCGGGTTCCTAACCAAGATATGCTAATCGTTAGTTGAAGGAATACGACAAAGGGACTCTAACCTAATGGTCCAGATGTAGGGATTTGCCTTCATTTTACACATATTAACTTAACTTATTATTTACAACCAATTGACATCATTACGTTAATTCGCCAGCTGACTTCCCTAGTATCATCCCTCATCATCATCCGAAATAATAAGAAAAATAAAAAAATATTTTATTAAATATTATTATTATTATTATTATTATTATTATTATTATTATTATTATTACTATTATTATTATCATTATGTTTCGTGGAGATCATGATTATCGTAACCCGTAATCATCCTGGGACTAATATTTCAACTTTTCGCGATTTTATTTTATTTTCATTTGAAATAAATAAAAGTACCTTCTTTGATTATTCTTCTTCTCCTTCTTCAAATATTCTCATTATTATTATTATTAGTTAAAATCTCAAATTATTCATTTCAACTCCCAACATCATTATTATGTCCAAAATATAAAAAAGGTAAATTCTTCTTTTAAAAAAAGTATTTTTTTATATATTTATTATTATTATTAATTTGAAAAAAAATTAATTTCGCCTGTTACACGGTAGTCCACTCTTAATATGTTTAACGCATAACCCCTTTTACAACTCCGATTTATTTTGGCACTAATCAATCCAGATATGATTTACTTGGAATATTATTATTATTATTACTCCTTTCGAGAATCTTTATTTTTATTATCTTTATAATTTGGTCACATACGTTCTCTCCCAAACGGAAATCACCAAGATCCGAATTCACATCGGTCGGGACATACTAGTGTTCGAATCCGCCACCTTATTTTCGTACTGCCGTTAATTCATGGAGACCATATGCTCCTAAGACAATTCTCAAATCCCATAACACCTCGCAGTTGGGCAAATACCTCCAATCTCTGCAAGTGTTAAATTATTCCTTCTTTCCCATTTTGAAGTCCATTTATCCATTGGAACTCTTCAAACCATTTTCACAAATTAACCCTCGGTGTGTGGACTCTATTCTGCCACTCAATACACCGGTATATAAATACAATCTCTATGTGGGCCTTAAGATCCATCTATTTCTTCATCAACATCAGTACAATTCACTTTCATTTCGGGCCGGATTTCTGTCCCACAAAACTCCAAATCTCAACCTTTGGCTCAAATCCCTCTGGATCTCAAACATAGCGCGACCATATTATAAAAGTGCCTATCTCGTTTCTACCAAATTTATTTATTTATTATTATGGAGTCCAAAAACGTTAAATCAACAATTAGTATTAAAACCGGATTCACTGCACAAATTAGAATTATTCACGGCACATGTGATCTCCACATTTAAATTACTTTAATTTGCAATCATTTTATCCAACTAGGCCCGTGCCTTTATTCTCAAAGATTATTATTAAACACGCCTTTACACATTACCAAATTCTACTGTACTACTTCGACACTTGTACATATTATTATTATTTTGTCCACTGGCGAACTTCGCGATATTTACAAACAAATCAATGGACTTCATTCCGTCCCACAACAATTTAAATCACTTGGCAATCCTACCTCTGGATTATCTTAACAACATGCCTTAATATCTATAAAAATTCCGATAACGGAAAAACACTTTGGAAGCACTCCGAAATGAATATTTACATTATCTTTTTCGTGAAACGTGCTCCATATTATATCAAACAACTCAAGCACTTGAATGAACAACTCAACCCTACTATACTCTATTTAATAATCAAAATTATGATGAGTGCTCGATCTAATCTACATATTAATTTGTCCCTTTGTCTATCTATCTTTGAATTTATACGAGCCGTAACGGCTCGTTTCACAATCAAGTTACCATGATAAATTAATATTATTTCCTCCCCCTAACGATAGCAATCTATAAATATATTAAAAGGTACTCAACTCTGCCATTGTAGTCTGCTAAAACCGGACGAGAAGCCATAGCCCCTCCGGTTTTTAGCAATGCATTCCACTGGTATTCATGCCAGCTTGAAGAATTAATCCTTGACCCTTTTCAACTTTACACATTTTGAATAAAAACAAATAAATTAGCTGTTGCACTTTGGAATAATTTCCACCCTAAATTCTATTCACAAATTTTACACTCTCGGCCTTGTATCTAGCCCACTTAATGTAAATATACATTCTTCATTCCTTTCCCGGACACTAGGAACATGGGATACCCCGGGTTTCCCTTTACAACGGCCCGTGCGCGCACTTGAATTTCCCGTCTCACGTTCGTGTAGCTGACCAGGTATCAGTTTAGAATCGACTGTTTACTAGGTGACATAAACACTCGTGACCGTTCTCATGTAACGCACTTCCGAATCTGTTGGTAGAATCTCACACTCCGTAAGTTATGCTTTACTGAGTCCTGTCTATTTGAAACACTTCATATTAGTAGACTGCTCAGGACTGTAATATGAGCTACATCACGTCATGAATCCCTGTACTATGTAACAATATAATACTTCGAATCCTACTCCACGAGTAAGTACACACTCGCACCCCTGGCGTAGTCACGGCTCGAACGCTTTGTCAAAAGTAGTTACGCACCACTGGCGTGGTGACCGCCCGAACACTTTATCAGAAGTACTTGCGCACCCCTAGCGTGGTATCAGCTCGAACACACTGTCAAAAGTACTTTTGAGTCCTAGTATACGACCTCATATTTATACTTGTATCCCCTCTCTTCCGAGTTCAACGGAGGTCATCTTGGAACGCACAGTCCCGATATCTTCATACGACAGTTTGCGGTTTGGCCCGTGGCTTTAATATATGATCCAATGATGTAATTATGTCCTCAAATGCTCTATACCAATTCTCAACTATTATCGTTCGCTGGTAATGGATATATTCGCGAATTTAGCTGCCGTATCCCGGCTCGGGATTTCGCGCTCTATTGTGGCGTCCTTTGCCTTCAGCCAATCAACGAATAGCGTCCATGAATTCTCAGAATTTCACCATGCAATCTCCCGTAATTATTAACTTTTTATAAGTTTTATGATATAGTAAGGCTCCTAAATTCCACTTTATTCTGAATTGATATTTCACTTCTTTCTATCAGTTTAATCCACGGAGTTAGCCTCGCTAGTGCTTCTTACAATACGAAGTTGTCGCCTTGCTTTGGTCAAGTGAATTTTTCCATTGGTCCACCTTAACCACGTGACCGGGAAGGCTCATATTTTTTTCTTCCAGTGCCAACCCCGTGTTCCACTCCCGCTAGTTACATGGAGATACCTCGTCATCATTTCTCAGAAATTTGCACCCGGCTCCCTGCGCTGTTGCTACTACCAAGACTGCCCGGGGCTATGAAAACTTTGGCAACAAGTTACCCTCTCTCTTTCCTTCGTTGTCCCAAGTTCTGAGAAACCTAATTCTGTCCCTCATTGTGTTTGTTAATCTCACTGGAGACAACATTCTGTGGTATGGTGAAACCTGCCATCTCGGCCTGGCCTGTTCTTACTGTATGTACAGTAAGATACTATTTATTCTGAACATGAAATATATATTCCTCAATAATTCAACATAATTACAATTGCATGACGCTTATCACACCCCCACCAGGGTGCATTATGTATGTATGTATGTATGTATGTATGTATGTATGTATGTATGTATGTATTGTATTGTATTGTATTGTAATGTATGTATGTATGTATGTATGTATATATTGTATTGTATTGTATTGTATTGTATTGTATTGTATTGTATTGTAATGTATGTATGTATGTATGTATGTATGTATGTATGTATGTATGTACACTGACTGACAGAGCAAATGCAACACCAAGAAGGAGTGGTCAGAACTTTATGCCAATTGCAGGGTAGACTGACGTCACTGAGGTATGCTCATGATGTGAAATGCACCGCTGTGCTGCGCACGTAGCGAACGATAAATGGGACACGGCGTTGGCGAATGGCCCACTTCGTACCGTGATTTCTCAGCCGACAGTCATTGTAGAACGTGTTGTCGTGTGCCACAGAACACGTGTATAGCTAAGAATGCCAGGCCGCCGTCAACGGAGGCATTTCCAGCAGACAGACGACTTTACGAGGGGTATGGTGATCGGGCTGAGAAGGGCAGGTTGGTCGCTTCGTCAAATCGCAGCCGATACCCATAGGGATGTGTCCACGGTGCAGCGCGTGTGGCGAAGATGGTTGGCGCAGGGACATGTGGCACGTACGAGGGGTCCAGGCGCAGCCCGAGTGACGTCAGCACGCGAGGATCGGCGCATCCGCCGCCAAGCGGTGGCAGCCCCGCACGTCACGTCAACCGCCATTCTTCAGCATGTGCAAGACACCCTGGCTGTTCCAATATCGACCAGAACAATTTCCCGTCGATTGGTTGAAGGAGGCCTGCACTCCCGGCGTCCGCTCAGAAGACTACCATCGACTCCACAGCATAGACGTGCACGCCTGGCATGGTGCCGGGCTAGAGCGACTTGGATGAGGTAATGGCGGAACGTCGCGTTCTCCGATGAGTCACGCTTCTGTTCTGTCAGTGATAGTCACCGCAGACGAGTGGGGCGTCGGCGTGGAGAAAGGTCAAATCCGGCGGTAACTGTGGAGCGCCCTACCGCTAGACAACGCGGCATCATGGTTTGGGGCGCTATTGCGTATGATTCCACGTCACCTCTAGTGCGTATTCAAGGCACGTTAAATGCCCACCGCTACGTGCAGCATGTGCTGCGGCCGGTGGCACACCCGTACCTTCAGGGGCTGCCCAATGCTCTGTTTCAGCAGGAAAATGCCCGCCCACACACTGCTCGCATCTCCCAACAGGCTCTACGAGGTGTACAGATGCTTCCGTGGCCAGCGTACTCTCCGTATCTCTCACGAATCGAACACGTGTGGGATCTCATTGGACGCCGTTTGCAAACTCTGCCCCTAGCCTCGTACGGACGACCAACTGTGGCAAATGGTTGACAGAGAATGGAGAACCATCCCTCAGGACACCATCCGCACTCTTATTGACTCTGTACCTCAACGTGTTTCTGCGCGCATCGCCGCTCGCGGTGGTCCTACATCCTACTGAGTCGATGCCGTGCGCATTGTGTAACCTGCATATCGGTTTGAAATAAACATCAATTATTCGTCCGTGCCGTCTCTGTCTTTTCCCCAACTTTCATCCCTTTCGAACCACTCCTTCTTGGTGTTGCATTTGCTCTGTCAGTCAATGTATGTATGTATGTATGTATGTATGTATGTATGTATGTATGTATGTATGTATGTATGTATGTATGTATGTATGTATGTATGTATGTATGTATGTATGTATGTATGTATGTATGTGTATGTGTGTATGTATGTATGTATGTATGTATGTATGTATGTATGTATGTATGTATGTATGTATGTATGTTATTCAGCCCGAGGGCTGGTTTAATCCTCTACAGCTCCACCAACAGCTGTCATAGATAGCCTAGGTGTCACAGAAGAGGCATACTGAGCCAGACGTTGCTACTGCATATCAGTCTGCCAAGCCCACTGAAATGCATGCACCAACCGACCCTATGCACAATATTCTCACACCATTCATAACAGGGACTAGCTGCATAAGGAATGGCATTACTGGCAGGTGATAATAGTAAAAAGGTATAAATATCTGAAGACATTTACTCTGCCTTATAAGAGTCTTCTTTCTCCTACTTAAAATCAGTACAATTTTGGTTGGGATTATGAAGCATTCCACATTTAAACTTGTGTTCTTTATTCTGTCCACAATCTGGACTAGTTCCCTTCACACATAGTTTTGGAAGAACATTTTCGCACTGAAAATATACCGGGTGGTTCACCAGCCCCTTGCGATTTAGTTTTATGCATCCTGCTGCGTTTACTACAATTCTGAAACACATCAGTCCCTCTCCCAAAAACCATAGGTGTGTGATTATGGGCTAAAAACCAGCAGGAGCACCACTATTAATTCATTGTGGGTACCCTGAATGAACCTGTAAAACAAGCACAGATACAAAGAATATGTACCTTATGACAGGAGGTGAACACACAGACTGGGAGCAGCTCACTTGGCAGGGGTGCGGTGGGAGTTGTGATAGTGGACGGTGCTCAAAGGTTCGAATCCCATGCAAATACTTTCCTTTTCCTTTTTGCAGCGAGTTCACTGGGATGTGGCAAGGTTGCATACCGGTACTTAATAGTTTCCGCAGATTTAATTGTTTATTTGGCCATTGGTATGACGGCATATGGTATGAAGGTGGGTTAGAAAAGGCTAGGAAACATGTGACTGGATATCAGTTGGCTACGTCTTTTAACGCAGCATCTGTTCGATCTGATGACCTTTATGATTGATAGAGAGCTGCACGCGATGTTGTAAGGACTGTCTGACACGTTGCAACATGTCTGGCATAACGGACCGGTATGCTTCGGTGATGAGCTGTCTAAGTTGACCAGGATTGCTCGGCTTCTGTGCACACACCAGTTGTTTTACGTGGTCTCACAGAAAAAATCCAGGGGCGTGAAATTGGGTGATCTGATGTTCCATGATGTTCAAACCACATACTGGAACCATCAAGGAATGGCACACGTTCCAGGAATGGTGGTAGGTCATCTTAGATAAACCGCAGATAGCATTCTCCCATCAGAGGTCCCTCAAACAAATAGGTACCAATGAGGTTATCACTCATGATGCCACACCATATGTTCAGATCCCATTGTACCTGAATTAACAGTTCCATTGTTGTGGAACTCCCTTCATCCACAAATATCATGGTCGCTGAAAGGCAGAATTATTATCCACATGCTGTAGCGTCCATTGACAGAACACTACCCGTGCTTCAAAATCATGACCATGGAGCTCCTGGTGTAAGTTCAGATAGAATGGGTGAAACCACAGGGTATGCAATATCCGCATAACAGGTGCCTGGCTGATGTTTGTACCCTGCGCAATGGCCTCTCTGTTAGTGTGAGGGTTTTGCCAGTCAGTGTCCAACACAACCTCTTCATTGTGGGCAGATGCCAAGGGATGATCTCAAACAGGCTGTGTCCTTCCCAGGGATGCAGTAGCCCGCAGACGTCTTTCACACTCCAAAATGTCATGCCTGTTGGTTGTCATCTATCCGGATAGCATTCCTAATACAGGTGTTGTGCTTGGTATTCATTCCTAATTTCTCCATAGATGAGTAACGTATTCACGTACTCGCCACTGGAATACATCATGAATAGTGAATAAGCTTTCTGTTATGTTGTGACTTGCCTCGAAGGAGCAGAGTTTGCGCATTTACATACCTACCAGCTATCGCATGTTTTTATCGTTCCAGTAGGGCATACTTTACCCTAGCTGTGGTCTACAAAGCTTGGAACATGTAGGACGTAGCTAATTGGTTGCCTGTGTTCCAGCCGCAGACCATCACCTCCTCATCCTCGTCCATCCCAGGTCAACGTTCTATTCTACGATACATTTGGCCCATAACAGGGCTAAATGAACAAATCAATCTGTTGAAGCTATCGAGTATGCATTGGCAGCAAAATAGAAAATACTTGTATGGGATTCGAATCTTCAAGCACCGTCCACTATCACAATTTCCAATGTGCTTCTGCCAAGTGAGCTATTGTGAGGCTTGACATGCAGCACGCATTTTCTAGCATATGCAATACCTGCTCCTGGTCTGTGTGTGCACCTCCTGTTGTAAGGTACGTATTCTTCGATCTATGCTCATTCTATGGTTCATTTGAAGCATCCATAATGAATTAATAGTGGCGCTCACGATTTCTGCTGCCTTCAAGCCCATAAACACACATCTCACTATATTACCCTTGTTTTGGGAGAGGGGCCAATATATTTAGAATTGTATCAAAAGAGGTGGGATGCATAAAACTAAATTGTAAGGGGCTGGTAAACCACCCGGTATTGTATGTCAGTCCTTTAGGCGTTATGCACAACTAACTTTTTTCCTGTATCTCTTTTCTCCATTCCTTTTTCCTGTGTTTATCAAGTTTTCCAGGTTTCTTCTTATCCTACACCTCCCACATCTAGACTGAGAATGTATCAATATGGTCCCTTAATTAGTGTTGAAGCTCGCCCTCCTGATGCAGCTAGGAAGCAGAAACGAACTCGTCATGGGCTGAGAAGAGCTGGATGTAGAAGAATTGGAATTAATTAGGAGAGAGGCAATTTGTTTGCAGATAATGAAAATTGTCCTTGTCTCTTCCCACTCTGACCTGTCATTGTGTTCATCCTGTTATGTACTTTTTTCTTGTTCGTATCCCCCTATATGGCTTGACCTTTTTACATCTGAGGAATGTAATTCTATGTTTGCCTGTAGAAGTTATCTGTACTCTAGTATGGTAAGTATGTTGTGTGGAATACAATGGAGCTCAGCTGCTAGATATCATCTGCTCTCGTTTGTTTGGTAATGCATGTTATCTTCTGCAAGGCATCTATATCACTTTTGAGTGTTCTATTAGGTATAATACACATCAGATTCTATTATAATGTTAATGGTTTTATGTCCCTCTAAGTACTTTTATGATTTTTGGAGACATCCACATGAGTTTCTATTAAGTTACCTATTTTACTTTTATGTTGACCTAACACAGATGTCATAAACTTTACTTTTTTGTTTTGTTTAATACACATCTTGTCTGGCTCCATGGTTAACTGGTTAGCATGTTGACCTTTAGTCCAAGGATCCCGAATTTGATTTCCGTTTAGGTTGGATATTTCAACCTTCATTAGTTAGTTCCTGTGACTCAGGGACTTGGTTTTTGTGGCATCCTCAACTTATGATTTCATCCTGGGTTAGGCCCCATCCTCATAGACATGGGTGTCAACTTGAATTACCTGCACCAGGCCTCTCTGGAGGTCACTTGCCATTATTTTTTCTTTCTCCCACCATTTTATCCACATCCTGGTAAGGTTCCTGGTGTAGATTTGCCCCTGTTTTGCACGCTGATGCCCTCTCTGACCTCAATCACATGTGGAGGGATGTATTTACTATAGCACGTTTCTGTGCTAGTTGGTAGCATGGTGTACTGTGTGTGTACAGGAAGAGGAGCATATTAAGTCAGACACAAATACCCAGTCCCCAAGTCCAACGTGGCTACAATCCCCAATTTGGCCAGAAATTAAACCCAGGACCCTCTGAACTGAAGGTCAGTGTGCTGGCTATTCAGCCAAGGAGTCAGGCATTTTGTTTAATACACATCATTAAATTAGAATCTAGCGGGTTCCACCTTTTCAATACAAAATACAATGTTGTTGGATGGTATTTACAACATTATTTATTACAGAATATGTTTCGGTGTTCAATTTTTGACACCATCATCAGCTGCTCAGAAAGTGCGAAAAAACTTGGCAATCTAAACATTAAACAACATATTGTCATACGTAACTCCTTAATATACATATATACAAACAATAGAATATTGCACTAGTTAAATCCTAAAACATCTACAGTAAATTATGCTATATTAAAACTCTAATATGTAACAAGAGAATTCTTGTAAGTCATAAATATAAAATTTCTCGTCTGTTTGATGAGTTGTCTTCACATTCCTTAATGTCTGTGATTTTGTACTATCATACTATCGAATTCAAATGCGAACTTAAGCTTGAGGATTTAAAATTGTATGCAGTCCATTTGATGTTAAAATGTTCATTTCATGTATATAATAACCACTTAGATGGATTAAAAGCTCGTTACATACAATATGATTGTTAAAACTGGGCCGTCTTTTAACAATCATATTGTATGTAACGAGCTTTTAATCAATCTAAGTGGTTATTATATACATGAAATGAACATTTTAACATCAAATGGACTGCATACAATTTTAAAATCCTCAAGCTTAAGTTCGCATTTGAATTCGATAGTATGATAGTACAAAATCACAGACATTAAGGAATGTGAAGACAACTCAACAAACAGACGAGAAATTTTACATTTATGACTTACAAGAATTCTCTTGTTACATATTAGAGTTTTAATATAGCACAATTTACTGTAGATGTTTTAGGATTTAACTAGTCCAATATTCTATTGTTTGTATATATGTATATTAAGGAGTTACGTATGACAATATGTTGTTTAATGTTTAGACTGCCAAGTTTTTTCGCACTTTCTGAGCAGCTGATGACGGTGTCAAAAATTGAACACCGAAACATGTTCTGTAATAAATAATGTTGTAAATACCATCCAACAACATTGTATTTTGTATTGAAAAGGTGGAACCCGCTAGATTCTAATTTAATTATGATCTCAGTTCAATACGGACCAAAAGATGAAGTTCCTTACGTTTAATAATACACATCAGTTTATGAAAAATGCCTAATTTTCTTCTTATGCAGAACATTACCTGTTTAGGCCTTGTTTGCTGCTGTTCACGTTCCATTTCAAATGTCAGATATGCTTTAAACTACTTGCCCTATCTCACTTTGTAATCTTGTTTTTATTGCTTGTTTGTTATCAGCATGCTTCTCAACATAGAACATTTTTAATTTTAAATGAGACTCTGCTCATTGCTTTACTTGTGCCCTGGTTTTGCCACCAGGCTCAATTACCTCTGAATTCAATCATAAATAATGATACTTAATTTGTGAAGTCCCTAAAATAAGTCCTAGTGTGATCATTTCTTAACTTCTCTCTGCAAATTGGCCAAAACCATTAAATTATCATATGTAAATGGCAAGTAATAACATTTCTACACATTGTATCATCTGACCATTGAAAATATTAGATTATGAATACATTTCAGTTGGTTTTGATGGAAAACAAGGAGAAAGGAAGAGGATTAGCAGAGTTTAGGCAAAATGAAATAAAAGGAGGAGTATATTTCACCTATGTGAAAACATTTATTCAAATAAAATACAGTTATGTCAATGCAATCTAATACAAATTGGAAACAATACATGTAAATAGCTCTTTGGTAGAAATACCCATTTAGGGCAGCGAGAATGTTGTGTGAATACATGGTAAAATCACTTAGTTTAGCAACATAAATTATTTGCTGATATTTCTGCTCTCAAGTGAAATGTTCTCCTACTTAGGCCATAATGGTTCACATGATAGGGCCTTTAGCAGAAATGGGTATAAGATTGTTCAACAGACGAAATGAAACCCATTTAGTTGAATGCCTCTCTATATTTGTTTTTACTTTTATTAAAATGTATCAATACAAAAATCATTTTGAATCTAGAACACTGTATAATTCAGAATTAAAATTTAATTGAAAAGGAGTCCCTCATGAAAATGATGTTCACTTTTAAGTTTGATGGAGGAAGATATTGGAAACTTGATAATGAAGGTAACACACTTTCATGAAACAAAGAATCACATATAATCAATGTTTCATTAACTTTACATCTAATTTAGAAAAAGCTGCAATGTTTAAGCTATTGGTACTTAATTTTAATTTCTGGAACCCCTTCTAATATCCAACTTCATGGATATTCTCTCTATATATATTACTCATATTTTTCCATCCGTCCTTCAGCATAAAATCTCATTATTCAAAGTACGGCACCGTAATTAAGTTGAGCTTTAGTATTTAGTTAAAAAGGCTAATAAAACAGCCGTTCAAGTGATGTTCAGTAGCTGTCCAATGAAGATGAATCCTTTCATAGCTTATTTATCTCTAAATTAGGTTGTTTTACCATGTAATAATACTTCTGCTTGAAAGAAACACTTACCAAAACTTATCACGTCCATTCTTGAAGTCTTTTGTAGCAAGATAATAAATTACATTTTGGTCAATCACTTCATTCATACACTCATTTTTTTCAAGCACTCATTCAGTCATGCTTCTGACATAATCACAAGTTGTGAAAATATATATATCATCAGTCGAATTTGATTTTATCACAAATCACTTGCTGCCTATTTGTAAGGCTGCCTTTAGGCTACACATTGAAAATATTAATAATAATTATATGCAGTTGGTGTTATAATATACAATGTGTTTCTAAATTTGTAAAGAAGGACCATATTTTAAATTGAACAATATTTTTCAGGTGTGATAATTAATAGAACATTAACCTCAACAATTTAACTAGTGTGAAATTGGTCAAGTTAAAGGAACAACAGAACAACTCAGGTTGATCAAGACATTGATGTGTTTTCTTTGTGTAGGGTTATTTGTTAAATTACAGCTTTCTTTTAGAAGAGGATATGAGAATTTTGTTATTCAGTAGGCATGTAAACAGATATGGCTATATTACTAAAATGAATTACTTAAGGATTGATAGTTACATTGTGTATTACCGCATTAATGCGAATAATACCCGCATTTTTTTTTAAATTTGAGGCACGAAATTGGGATGTGGGTTTTATTTGCGTCAGTGTTGGCATTTTTTCAAAATCAGCCTTCCTAAAGTTACGGTGCAGGGATTGTTTGGTGGCGGGGATTATTCGCGTAAATACGGTATATTAATATTATTCAACAGAAAGTTAAGTTGTTTTAATTACATTACTTCAGCTACTAAACATACAAAATGTGTTTGTGTAAAATAAGGAATCTGAAAGAATATATTTTACCATAATTAACCAGAAGCACTATCATTAATATATATATATCAATAGCTTACAACATGTTTTCTTATTTATATCTGCCAGCACAGTACGTTGTATAGCTGGAGGCCTTCTTGTTATGGACCATGGTCCATGAGACCCTTTGATTGGCAATAGAAAGTAAGTAAATTGATTATTGGTAGTTCATAAATAATCTAACTTCACTTGTGTTTACATATGGTACTAAGGAGTCTACATTTCAATTTTAAAGCACATTTAGTAGTGGCACTCTTTTACCACTTTCTGTGTGTCCAATGATTTCATAACTTCATGAGATAAGGCACAGGTAAAGATACAGAGATACAGAGACTAAGACACACTTAGACAAAGCACAGTGTCTTCAGAAGGCATTCACACTTTCTCCATATTGGAGAGATGGAAAAGTCACTGTAACTCACTGAGTCCACCCAGAAGTAAGAAAATAGCGTCCTGTTATACTGTCTCAGTTGCTTCCTGTTTTTGTCCTTTATCTTCATCGTTCTTCTCTGCGTCATTAACAAAGAGATTGTCAATTTCATACTGTGTGAGTCCACGTGTTTCTGGTAGAAGAAAATACACATACACTGCTCCGAGCACGCACATGACAGAAAACACCCAAATAGCACCGTGTAATTTTAATCCGGCTTCGATTACGTAAAAGCATTTAGTAACAATGAAAGCACTCAACCAACTCAATGCTCCCGTACTTGAGCTGGTGATGCTCCTAAAACGTTGAGGAACAATTTCGCTAAGGATGATACCAGATACTGGTGCAAGACCAACTGAATTCGAAACAACGTAAACGACGACGGCTGCAAATGGTAGCCATCCAAACATGTCTGTTTCTTGATTAATGAAGAAGTTCGAGAAATAAATACATAGTCCCAATCCAACGAGGGATACTCCCATGACAATCTGGAAACAACATGAACAAGGTTTAAAATTTCAATCACATAATTAATTCCATGGCGTGATTTATGAAAGTGGTAATCAAGTACAAAGTAAAAACAAATGTATCTTGTATTTCTTTTTACTCTTAACATATTTACCTGCATTTCAAGTGTTATTCATGAAAATGAATGAACAATTAATACAACTTTGTATCAAAGAAAAGTCAATTCTTAGAGAAATGTTAGCAAAATGCAAACTTTTATTACATTATTATCATCATTGTTCCCTTTTACATTGTTCGCTACCCATTACTAGTGGACATTGAGTGGAATGCTTTCTTCAACTTTGATTATTTATTTGTTAATTTTTATGTGTATCATGCCAGAAATTTACAATACATTAAATTAAACAATACATATTTGCACGTTTAATACCTAATAATAATAATCTTACGACACACGTTAGCGTTAGTAAAATTGCACTCTTATTTGTGCATTAAATACAAGATCATCGTGGTTTTAAGCTAAAACAAGAGTAAATTTGGATGACCATTTGTAAATATTATTGTTATTATTATTAAAACATCAAAATACATATATGCATACCCATGACTATTTTGATGTACACACGGCTTTCTTCACTGGCGCTACGTTCTAACATGTCGTATTGTGTTACCTATTGATGTCCAGGGCCGACATGAAAGAAAGTTTAATATTACGTCCGTGAAGTCTGAATATCTTGGCACTGCACTTTAACGTGTCATCTTTTGTTACCTGTTGAGGTCCAGGGCTGATACAAAAGGATTATGTCTGTGAAGTCTGAATATCTTTGTCCAATTACTCTTGTTTTAGCTTTAAACGATTATGATATTCTAGTTTTATATCACTCCGATGGTTGGCGGAGTTGTGCAAAGCTATCTACTTTGCTGGTGAGGGGAAGGAGTTTCAACATTCAAACGCAAAATTGTAAACCACAGCAGAAATTCAATGGATCCGATTACTGGTGCTTGCACCAACCAAGTGGAAGACTACTGGTCAAGGCTTAAACGCTATGAGACGAGGATGCGAGTAATGAACACTCCCCGATTACATCGACCAATTCATGTAGCTCAAATTATTCAAGAAACTATGAAAGGTGCCTTCGACAATTTAGTGATATCGATTTCAGGGAGATATCATAAGTAACACAGGTGTTTGTATATCGTACATATCATTACAATACGGAACATTCTTCATTTCACATAAAGGAATAAACATGAGCCCTGGGCCAATAGTATGAATAATTAACAAATCATGGCTGTGTCCTATTAAGTCTTGTGTGTCACCATTTTGAGAATTGGGTAACAAAACCAAAGCAAATAACTTAATAAGAAATAGATACTCTACATATTACGAAATTGTAACAAAGGATATGATTAAACATAATCCTCTAGTAAAGAAAGTTGTGTGCAAGATATATTGTATATATTTTCAAGTTCTAATAATAATATTTACTAATGGTCACCCAAATTTACTCTTGTTTTAACACCTGTATAATCTTTCATTTAAGACACAAACAGCCATGAAATTTCACGAACACTAATATGTGCCATAATCTAATAATGAGGACCAAATCTTAAGTTCCCAAAAGGAAACCATAATTTAATTTCATTGATTGCAAACATTAAAGTATTTAATCTGAATGGCACATTAGAAGCCAGTGCCTTAGAAAAGTGTGGAAATACAACCGACAAGCCTACTGCCACACTCGGGTGAAACGCTGGTAAGTAAACAATTGAAAAGGCCTAAATAGCTTGAGTACATTAATAATACGTAATGTTGGTGGGAAAGTTATGAATGTTTTCTTTGGTGAAATAAAACACATTTTATGTGTTGATAGAATTATTCAGAGATCCAGACAAGAAGGAGTACAATAGTGCAGTATTCGGTCATTATGGAGGACACCGCAATATATTCCTGCCAGTTTCATATAGCTTTCCATGAATGCGAGACACAAATGAGGCCTGATGTTGTCTCGGTGAATCCCAACACTTTTGCTGTTCGCTGTGTCTAGCCTCTTCAGTTGAATGTTTGGTGTAATTTCTCTAACTGGCTGCAGTGCACATCTGAATTAGTTGTCTGATTGAATGGGAGAAATTCATAGCAAGAAATAGCTTTGAAATTCCATCAATCGTAGAAATAATCTTCTTTGCGTGGAACATTCCACGTCTGTGTTCGTTTTGGTGACTTAACGTCCTGCCCCCATGATAGTTCGAGCATTTTGTAGCTGCAATACTTGCACTGATCCATGTAGTTTTTCTCTTATTGGTTCTGAGGTAGCAAATTTTGTGCTTCTTGGAAAACATTGCCCATTTTTACACTTTTCTAGGGCAATCCACATCGGCTAAGCTGAAATTCTCAGCGTTGACTTCATAAAAGCACTTCAATTTATTGTTCTTCCAACAGCAGAATCTCCACATTAATCTTATTTTCTGCAGTTGTTTTCCACACATTATCAACTTCTGGCAAATCTTGTGAAGATACTTAATATACAGGTTTCAGCGATTTTTTTTCCACTCCTTGCTCCATGTTTAATGTCCTTCAACCACTAATTGTTTTAAGAGGCACCAGGGCAGCAGATTTATCCACAGGAACCATTTACCAGTAAATCTACTGACGTAGGTCAGAAACAATTAGAGACTCTCTCTTATTTTCTGCAGTTGTTTTCCACACATTATCAACTTCTGGCAAATCTTGTGAAGATACTTAATATACAGGTTTCAGCAATTTCTTTCCACTCCTTGCTCCATGTTTAATGTCCTTCAACCACTAATTGTTTTAAGAGGCACCAGGGCAGCAGATTTATTCACAGGAATCATTTACCAGTAAATCTACTGACGTAGGTCAGAAACAATTAGAGACTCTCTGATTTTAACCAGCTGAGCTATTATTTCATTCTGCTACCTTGAACATTTGAGGTGAGTGTCTAATGCTATACAGCCAGTGGTGGTGATTATTGTTTTAAGATGAAATACAACTGTCCAACAATTGGTCCCATTCACAATTACAAACACCATAACCACACTGGTTATCAGACTTCACATACACTGAGCACATAAAGCTGTTGGCCAAGATGTGCAAAGTCATTTATATTGTACCAGGAAAAGTTGTGGGCAAAGGGCATGAGTAGGACCTCAGGGAGTGGAACTGGGTTTTGGAGCCGATACAGAGAAGGATAGTCTCGCAGAGCGAATAATAGATGGTAAATAATTTTTTTTCTTAAAACAATTTATTAATTTTTCACCCTGCGGTATGATTATTGACTCAAATTTTGCATAGAAATTAAATATCGAAAAAAATGGCATAAATATAATTGGTTTCAAAGTCTTTCATATGTGGGAATTTCCACCTAAAGTCTTTTTTAAACCTAAGCACACTTTTATAATTGTAAATGGATATGAGAAATTATCAAAGTTTTCAGTTCTCAGTTCGTCAATCTCGATATATAGCACACTTGAAAGCCTACAGTCTTTCTACGAGAAATTAAATTTATCACTTTTGAGAAATTATGAAAATTGTTCACACGCGACACTGAAGTTTCACTGTTCAAAATAAATGAAAAAGTTTAGTCAGTTTGTTACTCACTTATGACAAGAACTGTTGTTACCAAATGTCGAAAGATGGACGTCTGGAATGTTCCATGTAGAATCTGGATTGGCGATGTTGACGTTCCCAATGAGGTGATGACAGTTGAAACTGGATCACGTTGAGTTGTAGCTTGTTCGGGTGATTTTCGCACACGAAAATTTACTTAGTGTGAGTAGTTTATCACTGACACTGTTGAACACTATTTATGGCGTATGAAGAATCACAGTCCTTTCTGTACGAAATGCTATTTACAGTCGTTATTGAAACGTTCATAATCACACAGTTCACATAAAAAAAAAGAAAGTAAGTCGATAAGCACAGTCTTTGAACACAGTCTGAAGTTGCTAGGGATTATTTTCTGCTAATCCTGTTACTATAATGTTATATTAACACAGAAAAGTTCTCACTTTTTCACTCAAATTACTACTGTGAGTCTTATGTTGATGTGACGTGAATATGAGTTCTGGTAATTCTAAGTATTAAGCTCAGTAGAAGTTCAATGTTACTTGAAGTTACCTAAGTCCACACGTAATGAAATAGTTAATATTTGTACTCCAATAAGTTCACTCGCGTTACAGTCTTAAATGTCTTTAGGATTATATTGTAATCGCGACGCGGTATACTAACTGCAGTGCGACGTCCTTTAATAATTCTATCGGTGATAGAATTTCGCGTTCCGGAGATACGACGGAAAGTACTTCTACCGTGACTGCGCGAACATACTGTACGCGGGCCGGTCTCTTCGCTATCTCACTCACACAGCTGTTTGCTTGTCCTTGTACTAGTTTGCGGGCTGTCTGGCCTTGACATATATAGATACCAGCGCAGGGAGGGGTGGCGGCTCTCTCGGCCATGTGACCGTGATTACGTAATTTCGTTGAGACTTTAAATTACTATAACTCAACAACCGTTTGATGAATTAATTTGAAATTTACAGGGATTAACTTTTATGATGTTTGCTATAATTCAGCGTTTGTCCCGTTGAAATTGGTTAAGGCGTTAAAAAGCTGTTAAAAGAAAATTTCTTTCGAGAAATATCTCTAGGGGAGGTGAGCTTCAAGCGACAGGTGACGTCACTTGACTCCGCCTAGCGCACTCGTAGGGTCTGGCACATACTGGAACATTCTTTACATGGATGTTCGTACGTCGGTCGGATCTTTAATGCTGGAAATAACATTTCTTTCAATTAACATGGACCAGGACCTAGGCCTTCCTGGTACAATATGAAAAAATATATGCCTGTTTTACCCTTTTGTATTCCGTAGTTCACACATTGTTATGTGAGTGGTTATCAAATTATGTCTTTCACTCAAAGTAGTAGGTTCAATTTTCAGCAAAATCCATTGGTATTTAAGAAAAATTTAATATGAGAAACTTTGTTGAACACTCCTGTGTCCTTTAAGATTAAGAGCAGTTCTAAAGTTGAACAATTTTACTCACCAGCACAAAGTATGGTTCACCTGCCTTCTGATTATACAGTAAAGTTTTAATTTTTTGGTCTCGCTGCCATTTTAATTTCTAATTTACTAAATTACAGTATTTAAAAAAACGATTAAGAAAAGGCCATTTTGGCCATTTTAAAAATTAACTTGCATAGTTATTATCATCAAATCCATCAATTTTCATCATCATTATCATTGTTGGTCAAATGATACTCGATACAAATTATACTTTACATGGCTACTGAAAATGTGGAAGAATGAGAAACCACTAAAAGGTTGTGTTTCCACTCCTTACTCAAATCACTGCCTGCAGATGTCTTGGCATTGAGTCCACAGTTGCATACAAATCCTCTTGAGGAATGAGGTCCCATTCTTCAACCAAAATTTCCCTCAGTTTTTGCAGGGTCTCAATGTTATGACTCCAAAGTCTCTGACCAATCATGTCCCATACGTGTTCAATGCGATATAATTCTGGGTTACATACTGGCGAGACCAGAGTTCATAACCTGACATCAAGGAGGTACTGTGTGATATATCCAGTAGCACGTGGGCATACATTGTCATGCATGGGTGTGAAGTTGTAAGTGATGAACGGAACAAAACTGACTACATGTTCATTGGAAAGCTAATCAATGTACATCTGGGCATTGAGTTTCTGACCATCCATGAGCACAAGTTCAGTACAGGCGTGGGTATTTATGCCTCCCATACCATCATGGAAGCTCCTCTGAATGGCACTCTTGGGAAGAAACAAGCTGGTAAATACCTCTCTTCCTGTCTCCTCCCGACTCTTTCACAGCCTTGTGGAGACCTGGGACTAAATTCTTTTCGTACTTTTCATAAATGATATGCCTGATTGCAAGAGACAAGTCCCATGATTGATACGTATGAGAATTTCGTTACACATTAAAGACTTTTTAAATTTGCATGCTACAACTATAATACAAAAAGATGCCACATTGCACACTGTGAGTATTGAGAATTGATAGTGTCTTATATACTTGAAAATTAGAAGCTGAGTGCTGTTCTTTTTAGATTCTGAAAAAGTCCAAAGCTAAAATGGATCCTCTTCACAATAACTTGCAGATCATTGGGATAGTAAAAGTCTTGAGTAAATAGTGTAACCTTTCTTGGGTACATTTGCCCCAATGTTCAATGTACCTGTTCGTGATAAACTCAAGGTCAATTAATTATAAGCAACAGCTGGATATTTATACAAATTATGATTGTAAGCATGTAAATTTAAAAGGCCTTAAAGGTGTAATGTAATTCTCATTGTAAACCATGTATGGATAGATAATGCTGCAGACGTTTGACCTTAAGGTTACCTACAAGCTGATGATACCCTTAACAAGGGGCGAAACATGTCCCTGAGAAGTTTACATGGTATTATGCAGATTTCAACCACGTAGCAGGTGGTTTGTATTGAATAGGTAGTGAAAATAAAATAAATTATTTTTGTGATAATTTTGCTTATGATATGCCTGATTCGATAAAATCAGAAATGCGCCTCTTTGCTGGTGACTGCATCATATATCGGGAGATAAAGACAGAGGAGGATGAACTATTGCTTCAGTATGATTTGTATATGACTTAAAAATGGGTGCATGAAATCCACAGCGGAAAAAGCAAGACATTTTTGTTAGGTAACAAAATGACAGGAAAGAGGGATTATGAACTTGGGTGGGGGGGGGAGAAAAGTGTTGTTGAAGTAGATAGTTGTAAGTACTTAGCCATTACTATTAGAAAAGACTTAAACTGGTGAGGGTATATGCAAAATGTATTTAAGAAATCCTGGAGATCATTGAATTTTATTGTGCGGAACCTCAAGAAAGCTAATGCTGGTGCCAAAATTAAAACTAAAATTCCCTCAGTTCTTGCAGGATCTCAATGTCATAATTCCGAAGTCTCCGATCAAGCATGTTCCATTCATGTTTCAGAAAACAAGAAAACAAAAAAGATAGGGAAGAGGGATTACGAACTGGGGGGTGGGTGAGTGTTGTTTGGTAAGACTGATTCTCGAATATGAATCTGTGTGCTGGGATCCAAATAGGGTAGGTATAATAAATTCCCTAGGAAAAGTTCAAGGAAGAGCGGTGCGTTTTGGTAAATGGGAATAGGAGGATTACCATTAATTGTGAAAGTCTTGAATCTAGAAAACTAGAGCTCATTTGTGTGGTATTTATAATAACTACACGGGAGGGGCTGCCTGGAATAGTGTTAGGAATAAGTTTGAACTTCCCTTATACTTACCAAGAAATGATCACAAGCATAAAATTAGGGCCAGAAACCAGCATACGGATGTGGGCAGTTTTCTTCGTAAACAGGACCATAAGTGATTGGAATAAATTACCTGCAGCAGTCTCTGATAGATTCCCTTCTGGTATCAGAATGATTAAGAAGAGCATTAGTGCTAGTGAAAAGTAAAAGTTCATAAATTCCGGGTACTGAATTTGTGATTACATACACATTTTCCAATGTGCACTGTTTTTCACCTGTTCGTATTATACAAAGGCCGTGATATACATTTTGTATTATGTAATATTTTCATTGTGCGACCATGAAGTTACATGCCTTAATACTTCAGACAGACCACTGACATATTTAATTGATTGTATACAGTGTTATCTCAACTTATTATCAGTAGTATAGTTATTTTACTGATATCAACTTATTTTATTATTATGGTTTTTGTTGTAATTACTACTGGTATTATAACTATTTTTTTACATCGTTATGCCCTACTCAGGAGCAAGGTTGTACTTGCTTAGCTGATGTGTTGACCTTCTTTTCTTCCCAAAATCTCTTCATTCTCTCGCTGAGCTTCTTCCTTCGTTCTTCTGTCCAAGTTATAGTAGCTCTGGTGTTGGGTTTGTCTTCAAAGTGGTGATTTTCGATTTTGGTTCTGAATTTACATCTGTCTTGTACAATGTCTTCTGAGATGTTGATTTCCTGAAGATCTGTTTCAGTTTCACGAAGCCAGCTGTTCTTGCTTTTAGACGAAAGGGCCAGGTTGAGAATTCTTTTAGTTAGCCTGTTAGTGTTCATTCTGATAAAGTGTCCATACAATTTCAATCATCTTTTCCGAAAAGTGTGAGAATTTTTTTCTGAATGACAATATATCTCCTGGGATGATTTTTTCTCCATATTCAATCTATACAAACTGGGCCAAAAATTTTTCATAAAATTTTCCTTTCTTGTTTCTCAATGTCTTTGGTTAAAGATCCGCCACCATTGATTAAGGTTTCTGAGGCATATAACGCTTCAGGTTTGATCACTGTATTCTAGTGTCTAAGTTTTGCATTCCGAGATATTAATTTTTATTATACCTGTTCCAAGTGATCCTGTATGCTATCTGTAATTTGGAAGTTCTTTCTTTATTTGCTTCGCGGTTTAAACCAGAGGGCTGAATACTCCCAAATATTTCAATTGGTTCACTTGAATAATTTTGCCGAAATTTTGTCCATCTAAGTATCGTGAGGCTCCTTCTATGTACTGAGTTTTCTCATACAAAACTTAAAGTCCCGTTTTGATGGCAATTTCATGTAGTTTTTCAATGGCATGAACTGCTTCATTCCTATTATTGGAAAAGATTGCGATGTCATCAGCAAAGGCCAGACATTGCACGTGAGTTCTGTCTTTACGTTGTCTTCCAAGGGTTATTCCTTTAGTTTCCTTTTCCCAGGACCTGATTACTTTCTCAAGTACCAAGTTAAACAGTAACGGCGATAAACCATCCCCTTAACGGACCCCGGTGTTAACAGGAAAAGGTTCAGATATTTCGCCTAGGAATTTACGTTTTGAAGTATTGCCAGTTAATGTTTGATTAATTCTCTTGTTTTTTATCCACTTGAAATACTTCTAGAGTATTGAAAAGTGTTTGACGGTCTATAGAGGCATATGCTTTTCTGAAATCTACAAAAGTAATGACTGTTTGTCTAGTTTTGCGCATTTGGAGGATAGTTTTGAGATTAAGAATTTGTTCTGTACAAGATCTTCCTTTTCGGAAACCTGCCTGGTATTCACCAATTAGATGGTCTGTTTGTTTCTCAAGTCTAGTGAGCGGGGCTTTGGAAAAAAAAAATTGTAAGCAACTGGTATCAAGCTAATTCCTCCATAATTATTGATGTATTATTATTATTATTATTATTATTATTATTATTATTATTATTATTGATACTTCATTATTACAATTTATGTTTATTACTAAGATTACTATTATTATTAGAATTATAGAAATACGGTGGTGTAATTTATTTCTGAATTTACTCAGTTAATAGGTTTTTATCAATGTTTTCTTCTATTTATCATTAGCAAAAGTATTATTAGAAACATTATTACTTTTTATCTTTGCTTGACATCCAGAATTAGTATAGTGTAGTCTATTCATTTCATTTTATTGTGTACTTTTTGTATTGTGTATTTTGTGCTGCCACCGGTTGTAAGCCACTCATAGCAGAAATACATACTTACTTATAAATGAACGGGTCGGGACAGACTCGAACCAGGCTCATCACTGCTCGATCAAAGTGGGCGGTATTTGAATAGTGAGTTGTGTGTTTCAACCTAAACTCGAAACTCGATCACAGGCCCGTTATACCAGTCGACTCACTTATTCAGCCACTCAGTTTCACATGTACACGTTACGAGTGTTATATGCAGTGATGGTACAAAGAAGAAGGTGTACAATAAAGATGTGCCAATGTGGCAGCAGTGTACCAATGAGTGAGTCACTTTAATCTCCCAGTTTCCAAGCTTCTCAATATGCTCAGATTTGTCTCTGCTCATTGTAATCAGACAGCCTGGGCAGTTCGGTACACTCATTTGTTCAGTTGAAGTTGAACGTCTTTTCGAGTCTGGTTCTTTCAAACACTCGTTGAACAGAGTGCTCGAGCAGGAAGTTTGAACGAGGCAAGACTTGAGCAACAACCATCTCTTACAAAAGAGTTTAAACGAGTCTACACGTCGTTTTGCACAGGTCTAGTTAGGCCTACTTGCTGAGATTTAGGTAAATGTATACTACGAATTTGTGAGTTTGCATATGGATGATTATGGAACCGGAATAAACATGAGACAGCGAAGGTGTTGAATGTCCATTCCCTTATTTGAGTAAATATTTTCAATTATCCCTCAAGCTAATGATAACAGGTGTGTGAAACCAAAATTTGCTCGGGAATAGTCATTTTGAAAATTCCAATGTATCTTGTTTAGTCTCATTTAGCGAAAATGAAGTAATATCTTCTTCTTTGCTAGTTTCAGCTCCAAATCAAAAATTGTCAGCGGTTTCCTAAAGACTGACATTCTTAAATATAATTTTAACTGTAATTGTAAATCTGCTTTCACCTGAGAAAAGGACCTTGATCCACTGTTATGTAGTCCAGTCCTGATATTGCCTAGCAAAATTCAGTCGTGCTACCTTAAACAAACAATAGAGTGCAATAGATCCACCTTTTCAATAAAAAAATATGTTGCTCATTTAAAATTAGAACATTACTTTACTTGGTACCGGCTTCAACTTCTCAGACGTCATCATCAGCCAAAATTGGGCAGGTAAGCAAAGATACACACAATTATAAAATACATTCTATAGACTCTTAATGGATAAAATATCAATGGTTGGATAAAATACAATGCGTGATGATATTTGAAGAAAAAATAATTCTCAGGATGTTTTCCCAAGTTGAGAACTTGTTAGTCATTTGTAAAACAGAAGATGAAAACCTTTGCAAATATTTGAATAAGGCTTAGTCACTTTGTGGAACTTAAAGTCTTATATGTTCAGTTATTAGCCACAGGATACATTTTAAAATGTTAGTGTATGATTGCTGTTCCTCCTAGAGCGTTGATATTAAGATGAAAATACGTAGCCTTAGTGGTAAATCGTGACACTAGTCTTCATGAGGTGAAGTGCTGACTCGTAATGTGATTGAGCAAGTGGATCTTCTTACAAGAATGGATATTAAAGTTGTCAAATGACAAAAGGTTCCCAATGCAATACGGGATCTGAAGTATGAAAATGATAAACCAAATTAGAATAAGATACTGGGAAAAGGGCGAGAAAATTCATTTTTAGTGAAGGACTCACCTCGAACGGCCTGCTGTAAATTACGGAGTCTAGAGAGGAACTGAAGGCTCCGACTTTCTTGAAGCAAGGACAAGGTTGAAGGGGAAGGGGTGTGTTCAGGAGGGAAGGGAAAGAGGGGTAATTGATGGGGCGGTGTCAGGCAGGAGTGGTAGGGAAGGATATTGCGACAAAGTATTGCGTGTGATCTGAAAGAAGAAGCTATTTTTGGGAAATTTAACACTATTGAAAACCGTAATTAGGACATCAAATAAGATTTTGGGTTTTTCAGAGATGTCATTCAAGTTCAAGTTAGGGTTAAAATATTGGTCTAACTGTATATAGCAGTTTTCTGTGGCATTGAGCAAGGGGCCTTTGCACTCTACTTTATTGTTTGTTAATCTCTATTCAATACGGGCCAAAGATTAAGTTCTTAACATTAAATGTTATGGCCTACCAGGCAAAATCAAAAGCCCAACAGTATATGGGCTTAAAAATTAAAACTGGGAAATTGGGCAAAGGTATAGATTTTATTAAAAGACGTATTATACACAATTTGACTCCTAATTATCTAAAGGGCATTAAAAACGCCACATTCTCTCCCATCAACAAAAAGTTCAACAAAAACTAACAAGCTCTGGTTACAGAATGAATTGAAATTTCTCCATAAGAAAAAGTCTTTTTTTAAATAACCGTTTGTATGAGACGCACCTCCAGGTAGCTCATACGCTCACAAATGCTCAATGGAACATTTTTCAAGACCAAGTTCACAACAGGCTATTCAATGTCTTATCCCAAAAGCAGTCGATTTTGGAGAATAAGTTTGAAGCGCTCATAAAAAAATCAAAATCACTCAGCACTCTCCCAGAAAAGTTTAAAGAACCTAGTACCTCTGAGGATTTCATTACGCAATTTCACCCTCCGCTTATTAATCTATCAAACACTATACTGAAAGTGGATGAAAGTTTAATACATTCCAGAGGTCCGAAACACAATTGAAGGGCTGAGAACCATAGTGGGCCAAATCCACCAATCGTCGAAATTGAGTTAATGCCACCTAGCGGTTCATTTTTGTCTTAGGTATTATCTCTCCAACTGGGCTATCTCTACGTCTTCCCATTTATGTGCTACAGGATCACAAAATATCAACCAAATTTAACTAGCCGCTGGAGGTAGTGCCATAGTGGGCCAAATCCGCATGACCAATCACTCGCTTGCTCTGAGTCACGTGATATGCGTAGTATCATGGTGGACATCGGCCACGAGGAAAACAGAAGCAGTGATTTGACATGCAGCAAACCCTCCTCCTTCCCTTAATAACAAGTAGCGTTTAATTTTACAAGAGGAAGTTTTGGGTGTATAATGTAGGAAAGGGTACATGTACTTGTGGGGTGAAGATACAGCACAAAGGGGCCCAACAGAAGTAGGTTCATGATTGTATTCTGTATTACCTGAGGAACGTCAGCGCAACAGCAAATCATTTAATAGCCTATTCAGACACTTGTGGTGGTCAGAATAGGAATCAATATATTGCATCTTTGTGGGCCACATTAGTTCATTATTCCCAATTTAAAACTATTGATCAAAAGTCTCTAGAACCTGGCCATTCATATTTGCCTAATGACAGAGATTTTAGTACTATCGAAGCTTCAAAACATAAGGCAAGATCACTGTTTTCGGTAGAAGATTATGTGACCTTAGTTAAGGAATGTAGGAGAAATAAGCCCTTTAGTGTGAAGAAAAGGGAACAGAAAGAATTTGTGAACATTAAGGAGCTCTCAATAAACTTTGTGTATCGTAAGGAAACAGTAGATGGGGAGAAGTTTGAGTGGCTCAAAATTAGGTGGTTTCGTTTCTAGTTTAATGAACCTCTTAAGATTAAGTTCAGGTACACCCTCAACGAAATGGAAGAATGGAAAATCCTTGATATTTCACCTTCTCGTACGGGCAGGCCATCTGTAAAGGTAACAAATTCAGTACCTTCACCATGGGAACTGAGTCCTGCTTACACAGAACCCATTAAGATGACAAAAGCTAAATATGATGATTTAATTGCCATACTTCCATTCATTCCAGCAGTTAATGATAAGTTTTTTTACGGATTTGCAATATTGTGATGTAACTACGGCAAAATGAATTACCTTACAGTGCCATGTGGAGTTGGCCCACTGGCGTACTGTTAAAATTCATCCTTTCTGTTTAGAGCCAAAGTGGGCCAAATCCACTCCAGTGGAAAATGATGGCATTCATTTACTTTTTATTTGTATTAAAAAGCCAGATAATCTTTGTATTTTGCTTTGTAGTGATTAATAGATCTATTAACTATAACATGCAAATGTTGTAGCCTCTGTAATCTGTGTCTGTTAATAGCAGTGACTAAACTTTAACCTTAATTTTCTCCATTTTTTAAAAATGGCACATGGCCCACTATGGTTCTCAGCCCTTCAATTGGCCTAACGTCAACACACCTAATATCGCATCTAAACTTGTTGTTGAAACAGAGGTCGATATTAATAAAATGGCGCAAGCCTCACAAGATGAATTAAGACTGGACATTAAAAGCCAATTAAATAAAATGTTCACTTCTCCCATCTTCAATAAATTTAACGAACGATTTGCGGAAAGAGCAAATATCATTAAATTTAAGAAGATTAACGATAATCAACTTATTATTACTAAGGCAGACAAAGGATACACTACTCTTGTTATGGAAAAATGGATTACATTGAAAAACAATAAACGTTTTTAAAGATAGCTCTTTTTCGGTAATCGGCAAGGACCCAACTCAACTAATTCAGCGGCAACTAAAACAGGCGCTGAAGAACACGTCCTTTCTTTTAACTGAAAGAGAAAACTAAAGCTTATTAATATGAACCCAGGCTTACCCATTGTGAAAGCACTGCCGAAGATCCATAAGACCTATGTCCCCATATGCCCTATAATAAATTATAGGCCAAGCCCCTTATATAAGCTTGCTCAATTTATCCAACAATGTCTCAAAAAACATTATACATTTTCTTCTGAAAAATCTTCAGAATTATTTAAGAAAGCTTTGACCTTCAACCGTACCACACATTGCATTCTTTCAACATTGTCACCATGTATACATGTCAACAGTATAAAAACGAGCAGACTTTTTTCTATCATCGGAAAGAATCTAAATACCAACATTCATTTAAGCAAACTAGAAATCTCTGATTTCATGTCCATTTTTAAATTGCTAATTGATAATAACTACTTCACTTTTGACAATGTCGTTTATAAGCGAAATGGCTTGGCTATGCGGTCACTGGTCTCTGGCATTTTTCAGAAATATGCTTAGATTTTCTGGAGCATACAGCAAATGAAAACGATGAAAAGTTTAATAATATTAAGTTGTAGGCCAGATATGTAGATGATACTTTTAACATCATAGATGAATGCTCTATTGATGCACCGAATACTCTTATAAACCTTAATAACATAGATCCTCACATCATATTCACGTTAGAATCGGAAATTAAGAGCCCTATCAACCTTTTGGATTTAACGATTACTAGGCTCCCGTCTTCATTCTCATACAAAATTTACAGGAAACCCACCCACACAGCAACAAGGATAAAACAAGACTGAATACAGCCCCATTCTCATAAATGTGCCACATACAACAGCTTGGTTGATCGCGCATTCAAAGTCCCCATGTAAAGGTAGACCTGAACAAGGGACTAAATATTATACGTTCGATCGCTAGATTTAACGGTTTCAACGAGTCTTTCATCGAACGCATAATCATTAAGTTCAGACTTTGTCCAAAATCAAATTTAATAAAAGACAAATATAAACCCAATTTATTTTTGGCTTTCACTTTTAACAAAAACATTTACATTGTTACTAATATATTTAGGAAACACAACGTCAATATCTCTTTCAGAACCAGCAATAGAAACACGGATATTCTGCACAATTCAATCTTAATAAACAAATCTAACCCTTTTACAAAGTCAGGTGTATATAGATTTCGGTGCAATGACTGCAACAGCTCGTATATAGTAAAACCTTGTGGGAGTTTTAAGATTAGGTATACAGAGCATATTAATGCAATCAGGTATAACAGGTTTTCTGCAGTGGGTCAGCACGTACATGAATATAATCACACATTTAATTACATAGATCAAGACATAACGATACTGGACAGGTTGAGCAAAGGCCCCATGCTCTGATGCCACGGAAAACTGCAATATACATTTAGAAAAATATTTTCACTCGAACTTGAATGACATCTCTGAAAAACCCAGAATCTTATTTGATGTCCTCATTATGGTTTTCAATAGTGTTAAATTTCCCAAAAATAGCTGGTTCTTTCATATCTCACGCAATACTTCGTCGCGCTACCCTTCCCTACCACACCCGCCCGACTCAGCCCATCCATTACCCTCTTCCCCTTCCCTCCTGACCCAACCCCTGCCCCCTTCAACCTTGTCCTTGCTTCAAGAAAGTCGGAGCCTTCAGTTCCTCTCTAGACTCCGTAATATACAGCAGGCCGTTCGAGGTGAGTCCTTCACTAAAGATCAACTTTCTCGCCCTTTTGCCAGTATCTTATTCTAATTTGGTTTATCTTTTTCATACTTCAGATCCCGTATTGGATTGGGAACCTTTTGCCATTTGACAACTTTAATATCCATTCTTGTAACAAGATCCACTTGCTCAATCACATTACGAATCAGCACTTCACCTCATGAAGACTGGTGTCATGAGTTACCACTAAGGCTACATTTTTCATCTTAATCTACGGAGGACAGCAATCATTCGTCAACATTTTAAAAATTTATCCTGTGGCTAATAACTCCACATTTAAGATTTTAATTTCCACAAAGTGACTAAAGACTTATTCAAATATTTGCAAAGGTTTTCACCTTGTGTTTTACAAATGACTAACAAGTTCTCAACTTGCGAAAACATCCTGAGAATGACTTTTTCCTCAAGCATCATCACGCATTGTATTTTATCTAACCATTGATATTTTATCCATTAAGGGTCTATAGATTGTATTTTAACATTGAGTATATCTTTGTTTACCTGCCCCATTTCGGCTGATGATGACGTCTGAGACGTTGAAACCGGTACCAAATGAAGTAATGTTGTAATTTTAAATTAGCAGCATATTTTCTATTGAAAAGGTGGATCTATTGCACTCCACTTTATTGTTTGTTAATCTCTAGTCAATATAGATCTAAGATGAAGTACTTAACATTAAAAAAGTGCTACCTTGTGCGCTCATGAGAGCTTTGTTCCTCATGCAGGATGTCTTGACTTCAAATTGGCCTTCTCTAATCTTCGTCTTGCTGTTCTCTCACTTACATGAACTTTTCAGACATTTGCAAGGTGATATTAGTCCTGAACCATTTTAGTGTGACAGTCGTGCAAAATCTGGGGGACCAGAAGTCTGTCATCCCTTGAAGATGTACTTCCTCTGGATATCAATGCAGGCCTTTTATAATAAGTACTGAACTTCTGAAAGCATTAAATCAAACGTTGAATGCTCCAATGCAGAGTGGGCCAGAACTGTAATGTAGCGGGAAAAAATTACGAAATACATCATTTTCTTGTTTCCATTTTTTCCTTCCAAACTGCAGACAAATAACCAGTGATAGTGAATTTAAACCGTGCTCACGAAATATAAACAAATATGGCTATAAATAACACTCCTTATCTCCCCTTTCTGGAAGAGGCTGTCTGGTTTACTGCTAGTTGTGTTTTAGCAGCAAACTTCGCCAGCTGCTAACATAGTATCAATGGACGATAGTGAATATTTGAAGTGTGGAAAACAAAGCTACAAGTTTGCAAATTCATATTACGTTAAATGAAACATAACTATTTTCATCACTATTTCATCCCAAAGATTTATATTAATAATGTGAATATCACATGAAATTCTAACTTTACAATATTTGCATAGAGTTATAAAAATATATCCGAATATTTCTGCCTGCATTTTGGTACTATTATATAGAGCAATTCATGAATATTAAGGGTATTGTCTTAGTACGTGCACTTTCTTGTACTTTTTGTAGAAAAGTAACTCTATTTGCAGTCGCGCGTTCTCCATCGCGACCCGTAATAACACACCATGAGCTGTGTGAAGTATTGTGGGGCAAGAAACAGACTGGAAACGAGCTAATGGATTATGTATTATCAAAGATCAACATTCAGGACTGCTCTCCAGATGTTTTATAGTACCTTAAATTGACAGTGAGTGTTCTCAAATACAAATTTCGAGAGCAATGGAAACTATGTTTTAGGATGAAAGGCATGTTTTTAAGAAAAATCCAATTGGCTAACAGAGGATTTACATATTTCTGAACAAGCGCATGAAGCTGAACTAAGATGAAATTCTTTTGAGTCAATAAAGAACCAGAAAGAAGTTCATTACTTGTAATAAAGCTGAACTATCTAATCTTCAAACAAATAGTACATTTACATCCACCTTCAGAGTTGGAAGACCTAGAAAACTCTTTGAAGTTAGTGGATTGAGAACTAAACAGAGAAGGTTAGATTAGATCATAATTAAATTATGACCAAGGTAGATGGCGAAATATCTAGTGCTTGGCGAAATATCTAGTGCTTTGGCAGCCGCTTCTTTGCAGGTTTGGGAACTGTGCCGCAGTACTCCAAAAAACAATGAATGCCATTAATGTAGCAGACTGTAGTAGCATTGACACTATGAATTATCATTTTGGACTTTCTCCTTTGCATGCCTGGATCCGATTGTTTGAGTGCATTTCACACATCACATACAGGAGTGATATTCGAAAGTGCCAGGCAAGTAAAACTGAAGGAAAAGCAATGCTTGGAGAGAAAAACGCATAATTCAAATGTGATTCAATCTGAAATGGGACTGATAATTAATGAACCAAGAGGAGGAGGAAGTGTCACTTCAAACGACAGAAACATAGCTCACCCTTTTTTTAGAACTGTGCGTTCTAGGCCAAAATTACAGGTATCAATGAAGAATTTATGAAACTTTTTTTTACAATATTATGGACCAGATCAAGTGACCACGGAGTAAACGTAGAAGCTTTCAAGAAGTATGGTCTGGAAACTGCAACATTATATTCATGATTTTAAATGTCTCCTCCTGCCCACGAAGTTCAAATTCATGGTGCAAAAGTAATACAGGCCACTATATTGCCGACTGGGAATGCTATCACATGAAGACGCAGAAGCAAGAAATAGGCACTTACATAGGTACAAGTTAGAGCCTTGCGAGTAAGTTCTTGCGAAGATCTGCTACACAGTATGTTTTTAATCTCTTGTTAGCAAGTTCTGACCCCAAATTTCATAGCTAACTGCAGTATCAAGGAGCAAAAAGAAGAGATCATTACCATTGGACGTCGGTTGTTTGCTGAAGGAACGAAGAGTAACCAGTGCCATATCCGAGCTGAAGGTGACATGCACAGTGATGATGATGATGATGATGATGATGACGATGATGAAAGTGACCAGTATTCAGTATTTAGGGGATAGTGGGTTCGAGCCACACTGTCGGCAGCCCTGAAGATGGTTTTCCGTGGTTTCCTATTTTCACACCAGGCAAATGCTGGAGTTGTACATTAATTAAGGCCACGGCCACTTCCTTCTCACTCCTAGACCTTTTCTCTCGCATCGTCACCATAAGACCTATCTGTGTCGGTGCAACATAAAGCAACTTGTAAACAAAATTAAAAAAATGTAACCAGGACAGTGATGAAGAAGATGATCTGCCTACAAATGACTAGTGTCACAGATGTCTACCACATTTCCAAGTAGATAAATTCAGTTACTTCTAAAATGTAATATTTCTGATGGCTGACCACAATGCTCAGGGGAATTTGTTTCTTTTCTTTCTCTTTCTTGGTGTGACTTTTATGTTAATTTGCCTTATTTAATCACACCACACAATACTAAATCATTATAGAACCTATTCAAACTGTATTTTATGCTAAGTAATTTTATCCCGCTAGAATTGCAGTCTGGCCCACTGTGCCATACGATGCCCCAAGAATATTTGCAATGTAGCATAAGCTTCTCCCATCATCCACAAAGGCTACAGCCTTTACGACTTCATCCCGAGTGAGTGGCATCATTGTTCAACAAAATCTGTCCATAAACTGTTGCAGTGCTCATAAGAGTGCACTGTAAATCATTGACAATTGCCGACTTGAATAAATGAAAACAGCTGGCTGTGATGTATTGTTGTATTGGACCGCCTTACGCAACGTAATAGCAGTTATAAAACCCATTATCTCCAATAGTTTCAACAAAGTGGTGGTATATGACCCAGAGAGGAGGTTTTGTGGCTGCTGTGTTGAAGAAATGCTTACTGCACTCTCATTATGTGAAAAACCGAAGTAATTTGCAGGTGAAATGCTTCCATTTTTTGTGCCAATCAATGCATTTCACCCAATAAGCTCCTAAAATATACAATAAAATAGCAACAAGTACAAAAATTATTTTCTTACTAACTTATTGATATTGTGTGATAATCTGTATAAATACAATTTGCATAAGGAGTAAGCATATCCCGTGCCCCCACCATTCGACGTACATCACATTATGGGCCATAGCCTTTCAAGATGACTACTGCCCAGCGAGATGACCTGCAGATACCGGAGTGTCACATAGTAAGTATCATGACTTCCTCAGCTGTATTGCTTGACTTTCTGGATCGAGCTTGCATCCGGGAGATAGTAGGTTCGAATCCCACTATCGGCAGCCCTGAAGATGGTTTTCCGTGGTTTCCCATTTTCACACCAGGCAAATGCTGGGGCTGTACCTTAATTAAGGCCACGGCCGCTTCCTTCCAACTCCCAGGCCTTTCCCTTCCCATCGTCGCCATAAGACCTATCTGTGTCGGTGCGACGTAAAGCCCCTAGCAAAAAAAAAATGACTTTCTGGATCAGGTCCATTGCCTCATATATGAGACGGTTTCTTAGTTGAACTCATGAGATTGACTTCATCCCGAGTGAGTGGCATCTTTGTTCCACAAAATCTGTCTATAAACTGTTGCAGTCCTCATAGGAGTACACATTAAATCATTGACAATTGCCAACTTGAATAAATGAAAGCAGCTGGCTGTGATGTATTGTTGTATTGGCCCGCCTTACCCAACGGAATAGCAGCCATAAAACCCATTATCTCCAATGGAATTGCAGTCTAGCCGACTGTACGACAGGATTGTAATGTATGTAAATTACTAATGCTATTGTTTTGTATTTTTCAAAAGGTAGACGAGATGACTGCTGATTGTTAATGAACTTAAGAGAAACCAAAAATTAACGCCTTGAAAAAGAAGTGAATGAGAAAGACCACATTTATACTTGGAACTACTACATTTATATATATAAAATAACTTGTCTTGACTGACTCACTGACTGATTCATCATCGCCGAGCCAAAACTACTGGACATAAAGAAATGAAAGTTTGGGAACATATTCATATTAACATGTAGGTGCTCGCTAAGGAAGGATGTTTGGATATTCCATCGCAAAGGGGGCGAAAAGCGGGGTGAGTCCTTAATATGAGGATATCTAGATCTCAAAAACTTAAAAGTTTACAGACGTAAAAATCGGTATTTGGAATCTCCCTTAAAAACAAAGAAACGTGTAATTTGTTGTTGTTAGAAAATCATATAAAGAGGGGGTGAAAATGGGATGAACACCTTTTATGACGAGACTTATATCTCAAAAACTGAAGATGTTACAGATATGAAAATTGAAATTTGGAATCTCCTTTGAAAAAAAGATAAATAGTTTTGTGTTTTTGGATAATCCGATGAATAGGGGGTGAACAGGAGTGACAAACGTGGTGAATTTTTAAAAAGGCTATATCTGCAAATTATCTCAGACACGTAACATAAAACAGATTTAAAAACTGGTATTTGAAATTTCCTGTAAATATAAAGGAACTTAATAATTATTTTCGGAAAATCCACTTAAGGGGAACTGAAAACGGGGTGATTTTTAAAATTAGCGTATCTACAGTATATCTCAAAAACTTAACACATTGCAGACGTGAAAACTGGCATTTAGAATCTCCTTTAAAGTAAGGAAACACGTATTCTTTGGTTTTCGGAAAAAAACCTTACGGGTGTGTGTGAAAGAATTGAAAAATAAGTTGAATTATTTGTATGAAAATGTGTATATCAAAAATCTAAAGATCTTACAAACGTGAAAACTGGTATTTGGAATCTCCTTTAAAAATAAAGAAAGATGATTTTATTTTTTTTTTTGCTATTGGCTTTACGTCGCACCGACACAGATATGTCTTATGGCGAGGAAGGGACAGGAAAGGGCTAGGACTGCGAAGGAAGCGGCCATGGCCTTAATTAAGGTACAGCCCCAGCATTTGCCTGGTGTGAAAATGGGAAACCACGGAAAACCATCTTCAGGGCTGCCGACAGTGGGGTCCGAACCTACTATCTCCCGAATACTGGATACTTGCCCCACTTAAGCGATTGCAGCTATCGAGCTCGGTCATACTTTTGGTGGGGGAATCAACTTGGTAGGGGGAATGAAAACGGTGATGAATTCCTTTTACAAGTATACATATATCTCAAAAACTGAAGATATTACAGTCATAATAATTGGTATTTGGAAGCTCTTTTAAAGAAATAGGTAGTTTGTTTTTGGAAAATTCACTTGAGTGGAGAGAGTGAAAGGAAGTAAAAGAATTGAATTCTCTTTCTGGGGGAAACTTATATCTCAAAACTGAAGGTTACAGACGTGGAAAGTGGTATTTGGAATCTCCTTTAAAAGTAAAGAAACACACATTTTTTGAGTGGGCGGAAACAAACTTAACGGGCGGGGGTGGAGTGAAAAAGGAGTTGATTTCTCTTCATGAGGATGCTTATATCTAAAAAACTGAAGTTGTCACAGACATGAAAATTTGTATTTGGAATTTTCTTTCAAAGTAAAGAAACATGTAATCTTTTGTCTTTGGATAATCCACTTAAGGAGTGTGAATTAATTGAAAAATTAGTTGAATGCTTTGTATGAGGATACTTATATCTCTAAAACTAAAGATGTGACAGGCGTGAAAGCCAGTATTTGGAATCTCCTTTAAAAATAAAGAAACACGTATTTTGGGGAGGGGGTAAATTAACTTGGGAGCGGGGGCGGTGAAAAAGGCGTTTAATTCCTTTTTATGAGGATACATATATCTCAAAACTGAAGATGTTACTGTCCCCGTTAAAACTGGCGATATTGTGAATATTTTCAACAAGTGGAAAGTAAAAGTTTTACTGTCTGCTTGGAACTGCTGCATGTCATTTGGGGAGTAGTGGCGAGCTAAGAACGAGTTTTTTCGTCGTTCAGAGGGGTGATACACGGCCAGGACTGTGCCAAGGTCAAAGCAAACCACGTGACTACCGCCGCACGCGCGTAACTCACAATCTGGAATAGTCTGAGCCAATTAAATGAGACTATCAGCCAGTTACCGTTCTCGTTGAAGATCACACCTCCCAGGCTGATAAGATTAAAAGGCCTTGTTTCGAGTAAATCGCTCTCTCTGAATATCCTTCTCTCGGAATATTCTTCGCTGTGCTGCTGTGTGGGACACTACGTTATCGGACCACGTGGAGAAATAATTTCCAGTTCAAGTCGATGCCCGTTCTGCCAGAATTTAGCGAGAATTAGTGAATTCCTATGGAATAAAAACGCCTTAAGAACCAAGTTAAGTGTGACTGTGTAGACGAGCTATTAATATTCGACGTGTGCTTGTGCAAAATACTTAATCTTGTCATCTCAGTTACAGCTTGTGACCGGAATTCTACGGAAGTCGTCTTAGAAGCTGAACACCTCAAGATGGACAATTCCGCAACCACCGACAACACAACTTCATCGAGGGACACCTGCTACAGAGCCTCCATGGAGCTGTAAAATGTGAGGCGTATCTGGTAATTGGAAGGAGACTGACCGGAGGAAAATGCTGGAATAATTGACTGACGACGGGAATCGAACTCCATCTAAAACTTGAGTACCTTTTAATTTAATTTATCTGTCTTACTTTTTGTACAACTAGAGGTCTTTCTTCTTTAAGTCGTAGATCTATTAGTTTGTTGTAGTTAGAAATATTTCATTTTTCCACTTCTTAAGGTGTCGTGGTAGACTAGGTACGTGTGAATGAAATTTTGAATCTATTAGAGTAGATTTCCCATGCTTAGGAGCTTTATACTTAATAATCACTGACCACACGATAAATCTACTTTCCTTGTAATGTTGAAAGTTACTGGACTGAAATTTGCGTGTACATTTTGAGTGAATAGGGTCGAACCTAGTGTCTTTCAAGATCACTTGTTGTATTTATCATGAAGTCATCTAATTTTACGATATTCCACGAGGATCAGTAGATGTAATAATCACTTAAATAATAATAATATTGACTAAAGATCGGGTAAAACAGAATTAAACGCTCGTGAGCCATAAAATTATTGTAGAGTCCTTATATGTGAGATTGAATGTGCTCTGTTCATGAAGGGTCTGGAATATGACCAATCCTGAGGGATATGTGTTGTATAATTGAGCAATTGATGATTGAATGATGATATTTGACTTATTCTTGTGTATTGGGAGCGCAAGATAGATTATAATTATTGGAGCACGTGTTGCGAGTGTATTTCACAGGTAGGGAATAAAAATAATACGATTAAGGCTCACGCTCGCGATAGTTTGAACCTGTAGCCCAAACGATGGTAGTGCTTATGGATTTTACTAGAATCTTCCATTATAATTTCATGAGTTAGATGAACTTACGTTGATATGTGAAATGTGTTTCTACCAAGTGATACCCATGACTTCGATCACTAGCCACCATTAATGAAGGATAATTTCAGTACAAAGATTATTTCTGCTAGATATTACGCGTCCTGACCACTCGTAAAAATCATGAATAAACTTGCCAAAACAGGATTCGATGTAAATAATGTACATAAAAGGCGTGTTTCCTAGTGTGAATGTGTGTGTGTATGTAAATATGTATATTTCTCTTGTATCATGTTGGTCCCATTTAATTTGATCTGGTCGTGCACTTGCTGCGACGCAGATTACACTCATCGTTGTGTGTTGCCTTAAGAAGTAATTTTCATGCCCTTAAGGGAAAGTTTGATCAACTTAAGTCGAGGAAGACTAGAAAAGGATTTATTTTCTTCATTAGCGAGATTTAAAAGGAAAGATCATCTCGTTATTTTACGAAGGCACTCGATTTGTAAATAAAATTTATTTAACTAGCTCACACGTGGATAATGTAAATTTCTGACCCATTTATAGTTCAACTTTGAAATATTTTAAGATTAATTTGAATGGAAATGAAATACAAAGATCAGAAGTAGAAATTCGTTAGCCGCATGATTACTTTGAGTTATGGTGAAACCAAGTCATTAATAATTAATTGAAAATAATTATTCTGAAATGCTAATGACGATCATTAGGTAAATGATGCAGTGGAAAATTAATGAGAACACGATCGTGTGACAGTAAAACATATGTTAATTAAATGATGAGAAATTAATAATAATAATAATAATAATAATAATAATAATAATAATAATCAAAATAATAATTAATTAATTCTGAGAATTTTGAAATCAATTTTCATTTTCTACTGAAGTTCATGTTGGTGTCATTGACTAATATTAAATACTGTAAATGATAAATTCAGTTGAGTACATCTTAAAACCACGTGTTGAGACTACTTTGAATTGGTAAAACTTTGAACACATTTATTGTAAAACCCTCGTTAGCAAGACAGTTGTTAATTATTTTACGAACCTCTATGTTAATTTATTTAAATTCTTTCAATCAAATATTCTGATTTGGAAAGGCAAGAGGCCTAATTTTTTTCTTTGGTTTTCATTACAGCACAGTAAGGCTGGAGATTAAGAACACGTGTCACTCTAAATAAGGAGGAAGAAAATCAATATTATGGAAGTTCTATGTAAAACAAAAAATATCAGTAAGAATATTTTCCGTCGCACATAAGACCTATCTGTGTCGGTGCGACGTAAAGCAACTACCAAAAAACAGAATATTTTCATTTATTGTTTGCTTATGTGAATAAATGTCAGAGTGTTGTTTTAACATTTCTTTTTATCCTGCTTGGTCATCAATCCTTAACATCCCTTAAATGCCTCTAGAAAGTGATAGCCAACGATCGAACGGTCCACCTTGGGATCTCTCGCTCGATGGCTGGGTTTAGCTCGGGAAAAATGGGGGCATTACAGTCATGATAATTGGCATTTGGAAGCTCCTTTATAAATAAAGAAACAAGTGTTTTTGGTTTCCATAAAATTCACTTAAGAAGGAGGGTGAAAGGAAGTGAAAAAGTTGAATTCTTTTTAATTCTTTTTATGAGGATGGAATCTTCTTTCAGAGTAAAGAATTACGTGTCCTTTTGTCTTCGGAAAATCCACTGAAGTGGGGTGAATGAATTCAAATATTAGTTGATTTCCTTGTGCGAAGACACATATATCTCAAGAACTAAAGATGTTAAAGACGTGAAAATTAGTGTTTGGAATCTCCTTTAAAAAGAAAAAAAAGTACTTTTTGGGGCGGGGCCAATCAACTTAACGGGTAGGAAGGGGGTAAAAAAGGAGTTGAATTACTATTATGAGTATACTTATATCTCAAAAACTGAAGATGTTACAGGCGTGAAAATTAGTATTTGGAATCTCCTTTAAAAATGAAGAAACACGCATTTTTCGGAAAATCGACGTAAGTGGTGTGAGGTTGGAAATAAGTAAATAAGGAGTTGAAGTATGTTTATGAGGATACTTTATCTTATAAACTAAAGCTGTTACAGACATGAAAGTTGGTATTTTGAATTTTCTTTCAAAATAAAGAAACACATATTTTTTTGTTTTCGGAAAGTCCACTTAAGTTGGGAGAAGGGTGGAAAGAAGTGAAGAAGAAGAAGAAGAAGAAGAAGAAGTTGAATTATTCTTGACTATTCATTTATCTCAAAAACCGAAGATTTCACAGACGTACAGGCATGGAAACTGGTATTTGGAATATTCTTTAAAAATAATGAAACACGTATTTTTTGTTTTCGGGAAACCCAGTTAAGGGACTGAAAAGAATTGGAAATGCGGTGAATTTTTTAACTGAGTATCGGTATATCTACATTATATGTCAAAAACTTAACATGTTAGAGACAAAAAACTTGGTATTTAGAAAGTCCTTTAAAAATACAGGAACCTGTACCTTTTTGTTTCTGGAGAAGGCACTTAACAGGGGGTGAAAATAAGTGAAAAGTAGTTGAATTATTTTTTATGTGGATACTTATATCTTAGAAAATGAAGATGTTACAGACGTGAAAGTTGGTATTTGGGATCTCCTTGTTTTCGGAAAATACACATAGATGGGGGTGAGGGTTGGGGAATGACTGATTAAGGGGTTGAATTCTTTTTATTGGGATACTTATGTATATCTCTAAAACTGAAGATGTTACAGATGTAGGAATAGGTATTTGGAATCTCCTTTAAATATAAAGAAACATGTGTTTCTCACATGTACTGTTCTATGTCGCATGGTCATCTTACCCCCAAAAGATAATACCACATACATGGTTTACAAAGAATTTCTGGGGTAAATGAAACTCAGTTTTTGGGTTAGTTTTTATACTTTAGGGATTTTCAGAAAATGTCTTAGTACAATGCCGAGGAATGATTACTTTGATCAAATTACGAAATCCACGCGAGCGAAGCCGCGGGAAATTGCTAGTTGCAACATATGAGATGATCAAGAATCAGTAATCGAGTATTGTATGCAGAATAGCTGAGGCATATCGGTAGTTTCACCCTTCAGAGGGGTTAGCCTGTAGTTCCCAGTGGCGCTCTGTACTGCGAAGAGGTGCTGAACATTGTTGTAATGCCAGGATGGCGTAATGGTCATACCGGGCCGTTGATCAGAAGAGGGTGTATAAGCCCATATGTGTGGTCCCGGACATAAGATACATGGATACAAGTCAAGATCATCGGATCAAACCACATATCAATCACAGATCAGATAATAATGGCGACGCGCTGGAGGTATCGCTCAGGACCATTTGCAACCATCTGGCTGAAGGTAGGCTACCATCACAGACTACAGGCTACCATCACCAGACTTATACACATACATCACCACTGTGCAGCCCAGCTTCCTTAAACTCAAGAAAGGAGAGCCTGGAAGTAAGAATGGTGAATCATTGTGTTCCGTGACTAGAGTTGATTCTGGCTCTGTGGTAATGATGACCATTTGAGTATGCGTAGCTGACCAGGTGAGCGATACTTTCCAGTCTATATGTGATAGCGACATACGGAACTATACAATGGGTTGCTCGTTATTTGAAGGAATTGAAAGGCCTCTTTGCCTTCCCTAAAATTTAAAAATTAAATCAATAATAATGCACTCCAGTATTTCCTAGTCCTCTCTCTCTCTCTCACTGAATATCAGGACTCACCTCCTGCTCTCCAGGAGTCTCCCTCCCTTATGATGACTTAAAACAGTTGATTGCTATGGGAACCATGATGTCATTTTCCTTCAAGCACAGTCATAGAACTGAATGAAGAGAGATTTTCACAAATCACCCATCGTTCCCTTCTTGGAAACAATTGTTGAGGAACGTGAAAACAGGTTTGTACCTTTGAAGGTGGTAAGGAATGGCAATGACCCACATTATTTTAACAGATAAATAGAGAGACTAAGAAGGAGGTGCAGACTGGAAAGAAATAGAGTTAAAAATGGCTGTGGAAGTAAGGAGAAATTGAAGGATCTTACTAGGAAATTGAATATAGCAAAGAAGTCAGCCAAGGATAACATGATGGCAAGGATAATTGGCAGTCATAAAAATTTTAATGAAAAATGAAAGGGTATGTATCGGTACTTTAAGGCAGAAACAGGTTCCAGTAAGGACATTCCAGGAATCATTGATGAACAAGGGGAGTGTTTATGTGAGGATCTTCAAAAGGCAGAAATATTCAGTCAGCAGTATGTAAAGATTGTTGGTTACAAGGATAATGCCCAGATAGTGGAGGCGACTAATGCTAAAGAAGTATTAAAATTTACCTATGATAACAAAGACATTTACAATAAGATAGTAAAATTGAAAACGAGAAATACGGCTGGAATTGATAAGATTTCTGGAGACATATTAAAGACAATGGGTTAGGATATAGTACCATATCTGAAGTATTTATTTGATTATTGTTTGCATAAAGGAGCTATACCAAATGAATGGAGAGTTGCTGTAGTATCCCCTATGTCAAGGGAAAGGGTGATAGACATAAAGCTGAAAATTACAGGCCAGTCAGTTTGACATGCACTGCATGTTAGCTTCAGGAAAGCATTCTTCCTGATTATATTAGATATGTTTGTAAAATTAATGATTAATATTCGTTAATGCAGAAAGACCCCGAATGTTCTCAGAAATGGGTAAACACATGGAGGAGTACAGTCATGATTTTACGGAAATAGATAAATAAATGGAAATAGTGCACACGGCAACGAAAAGGAAAATTAATGGACACTCTGGAGAAAATATGTATATATGTAGAACAGAGAAGCAATAATGAGAATAATTTGAATGGACCGCTAAATGAAGGAAATGCGATGTATAAATCATTGTACAATCACATAAGGAGAAAGGAGAGAAACAGAGAGCGATAAAAATAGTTCCGACTCTTGTAAATGCTCCCCCTCCCCTCCTTAACATTACGTAACCAGCAGCATAGCGACAAGTAGCAGCTCGCCTCGTAAGGTCATTGGCAGCAAGCAGAGGAGCAAGGACATGTTTCTTTCGTTCGGACAAGTCTAATGTTGTTTTAATTTTGACAAATTTGGTACCAGCTGAAACAGAAGAAAGTAAAAATGAAATTCTCTAGTGATCTGAGTTGTCGTCTTCTTCGTAAAAAATGTCTCTAAAGTTGGTTTTGTTGGTTGTTTAATTTAAAGGGACTTCACGGTTAAAAGTGGCTCGCATGGTCGGACGGGATTAAGAGGAGAAATTCTGATTTATATGAAAGTTCTTAGAACTATAGCCGTAAGTTAATTGGCAATTATTGGAATAAAATATACACATAAGTTATTTGAATTGTATATTAGGAATTTTAATATAATGTTTTCTCTTTATAAGGTGTAAATACAGACTTAAGGAAAGGAGAAGTTTCAAGAACAGAGCAGAGAGCATTTTATATTTTAATATATAGTGAATAACTTAATAGGCTTTTTTCATGTTATGATTTGAAAATTATTCCAGTTTTAAAGTTTTTATTAAATGGCATAGTGAGTGTAAGTGAACAGTTTAGACACAAAAGAAATATTGCAACGATTTCAAGAGTTATGTACGATTTGTTTTGTTGATGGCTGTATTATACAAATGTATCAAGTCCAAGGATTTTGTTTGATGTTTTTGCACCGCTGAAGAAGAGAGCAGTAGCTCTCGAAACGTGTATGGTAAATAATTATAATATAATATAATAGAAAGTATTGACAAGGCGGAAAAGTGCTTCAAAGAAACTGAATATAATTCAATACGGACAAGACTGAACCAACTTGGTTAAAATAATCGATTAATAACTGGTTCGACAGAAGGCAGTTCGGGTTAGGAAAGGTTATTCCACTGAAGCTCAACTTTAGGATTCCAGCAAGATATGGCAGATATCATGGATTCAGGAGGTCAAATGGACTGTATCGCGATTGACCTGTCTAAGGCATTTGATAGGGTGGATCATGACAGACTATTGGCAAAAATGAGTGCAATTGGACTAGGCAAAGAGTGACTGAATGGGTTGCTATGTTTCTAGAAAATAGATCTCAGAGAATTAGAGTACGCAAAGCGTTATCTGACCCTGTAATAGTTAAGAGGGGAATTCCTCAATGCACTAATATTGGATTTTTATGTTTCCTTTTATATATAAATGATATGAATAAAGAAGTGGAATCAGAGATTAAAGCTTTTTGCAGATGATGTTATACTGTATAGAATAATAAATAAGTTACAATCTTGTGAGCAACTCAAAATGACCTCGATAATGTTGTGAGATGAACAGCGGGTAATGGTATGATGATAAGCGAGGTTAAAAGTCAGGTTGTGAGTTTCACAAATAGGAAAAGTCCTCTTTGTTCAATTACTGTGTTGATGGGGTGAAAGTTCCTTATGGGGATCACTGTAAGTACCTAGGTGTTAATATAAGGAAAGATCTTCATTGGGGTAATCACATAAATGGGATTGTAGATAAAAGGTACAGATCTCTGCACATGGTTATGAGGGTGTTTAGGGGTTGTAACAGGGATGTAAAGGAGAGGGCATACAAGTCTCTGGTAAGACCCCAAATAGAGTATGGTTCCAGTGTAATGGACCCTCACCAGGATTACTTGATTCAAGAATTGGAAAAAATCCTAAGAAAATTAGTTCGATTTGTTCTGGGTTATTTCCGACAAAAGAGTAGCGTTACAAAAATGTTGCAAAGTTTGGGCTGGGAAGACTTGGGAGAAAGAAGATTAGCTGCTCAACTAAGTAGTATGTTAATTCAACAATGTTACAAATGTTTATTGAGATCCACCTATTCAATACACATTGGGTTCTTAAAATTGGGATTTATATCTTGTCATACTAATATAACGGGACATGTTTCACCCATTGCATGGGCGTCTTTGGCTGTAGTCTCATGCCTAAAGGATAAAGATCAGGATCCTAATTACCCTTGTCAATATGTTACATAGAGGTACATATGTGTTATAAAAATGAGGACACTTATTGTAAGTTCTCAAATGACAATTTATACAATTAAAACATGTCTAAAAATATGCATGAGAAAAATGGTTAAGTTGGTACAAACTTGCATTGAGGTCTTTAAAACATTATTAAAAACAATTTGTCCTTATTTACATAAACGATAAGCAAGTCTATGACTAAAATTATGGCCTCGAGTTACAAGTTCAAAGTATGACTGGAATCTGGTTAAAGGCAACCCAATTTGAAGTCGTAGAATGGTTACTATGAACCTTAAATAGCTTAATCATTTAAATATGACATTGAATATTCTTGTAGGAATCTTATAGTATTATCATAGAGTATAGAACTGTGTGGCTGATGGAGTTATGGGTTATTAAACCTATATTTGTAAGGTGAGTCTACAGTCTTCTTATTTTGTTGAAGAAGTGATAAAAGGTTCACGACTGTGTGTTGCTGTGCGTATCTTTACTACCTGACGTGATTGTTTCCTCCTGTACTATTAGTCAAATGGGGACTCTCATGCTTGATGTTGGTTATAGCTTGAATATTGAAATCGACTACTGAGGATTGTGTGGTGAAGAATCTTTAACGAGAGGAGGGTAGGAAGATTTTAAGATTGGGGAAAAGACGGCTAAGTTTGATAAAAAGCACTGTGTATGCATTTACTTACCCCCTTGAATTTTGTGGTGTGGACTAGTCGCCTTTGCAGCGTCAGAACCAATGACACTTGCATTTCTTGTACTGTATCTGTGTGGAATTGAGGGAAGGGGGTGTGGTGTATTGAAAGGTGGATCTCACTAAACTTTTGTAGCATTGTTGAATTAATGTACATTTCAATATGGGCCAGTCATGAGATTTGTAACATGTAATAAGGGGTATGTTCCGAGCTGTCAGTGGTGAGATGGCGTGGAATGACATTAGTAGACGAATAAGTTTGAGTGGTGTCTTTTAAAAGTAGGAAAGATCACAATAAAAGATAAAGTTGGAATTCGAGAGGACAAGTTGGGGAAAATATTCGTTTATAGGAAGGGGAGTTAGGGATTGGAATAACTTACCAAGGGAGATGTTCAATAAATTTCCAATATCTTTGAAATCGTTAAAGGAAAGGCTAGGTAAACAACAGATAGGGAATCTGCAACCTGGGCAACTGTCCTAAATGGAGATCAGTATTTATTTATTTATTTATTTATTTATTTATTTATTTATTTATTTATTTATTTATTTATTTATTTATTTATTTATTTATTGACCTCGTAATACTCTCTAGACAAAGGTCACTCCTTTCTTCCGCAACTTGCCCTTTTTATTCTTGACTCAATTGCTGGCCAGTTCCATTTAACATTTTCCCCTAACTTTTCATGTTGTGTGGTTGTCTTTTGATGCAATTTGTAATGAAATATAATTAAAGGCCTTATTTCCAAAGCAACGAATTTACAAGGAACACAATATTTCAGGAAACACCATGTTTAATTTCTTGATTTCCTAATAAGGTGGAGACTTCAATTTTTTAATGTAGCATCATCGCTTTGAACAAAATCTGCTTGTCATAGTGGCTAAAATCTTAGTGCAAAGAATACCATAAAAATGGATGGCGGATCTTGGACTTATGACACTTTATCAGTAAAGACTAGGTCGAAATATTAATTATGCAGCATGGTGTAGGCTAGGTTTCTTCGTAGTTGCTCAAACATTCATAATATAATGGTTAATATTTCACAAATACTGTATTAATCCCGAATTTAAGACTTTCAAACTGCATATAATATGAATAGAAAATAAAATGCCTACAATGTAAAAAGCACAAATTTAATTTAGCAAAGCCTAAAATATGACTGAAAACAAACATAAAGATAATTGTCTCATATTTTTGAACATACAAATTTTCAGGGGGAAATGTTTGGATGGACCTATTGGTCCATACACTTCACACGTTCAACTCACAAAATAAATGATAAAAAATCATTATAACATTTGAGTTGAAGGACGTTATGATTTTATTTGTGGGTTTCAATATTCAGCAGTTAAAGCAGAAGGGAGAATTATATCATAAAAGGCCATGGTAGAATGTCTTTCACGTACACCCAGTTTATCGAGGAGGTTCTTAATATCCTTGACTTTGTCTACTTTCGATACATTGCCCAATGGTCATTGTTTCCCTTCAAGAAACAACCATTCCCTACCTCTTTTCAGCAGGGAGTGTTTGCACACTGCAAAACCACGAGAAGAAGAACAGAGTCCCGTCACAACCAGTAAGCATTCACGTGATATGTGTGCGTCGAGCTATTGGTCATGTGGAGTAGCGGCACTTTGGAAATAAAATCGTTGAGGACTTGCATCACTTGGGAAATAAGTACAACATTTGGATGCCATTTTAATCATGATATACTCCGCTATGAGGCTAAATACTTTCTCACATGATAAAGTACTATTGTGGGAATACATTTTAACGTTCAGATCGAAATCCGAAAAAAGTGGAGTTGCGTCACTTTGGAAATTAGCCCTTCCATTACAGTGTGCCGTACATTATTCGTAAGTGGTATGTGGTAGGATATTATGAATTCAGTTGATAATATAGTGAATATTTCGCTACAGAGTTCATTTTCCATATGGAAAGGACATTTTTATCACTGGACGACCTACAGCCCCTCTTCAAAGACATAAGCTCTGTCAAAAAACATCAAAAAGGATAAAAACTGTAAATCAGTAAATCATACAGCATTCATTTTATATACATTTAGGAAACAAATGGTGAGCAACAACTAACCATGTATGAACAAATGCGTAGAATACAGAAGAAAAGAAAGTCATGGGTCCAAACGTTTCAGCTTCAGCCTTTGTCAGTGGAAGATAGAAGAAGAGGCCAAAATTATCATACTTCATTTTTACAGGTATGTTATAGTGTTACATTTCATGTTTTGAGAGACTGATAAAGTATAAATTATATCAACTTCTGTTTAATCTCCTAATTGGTACTGTACTGTCACTCTAGCTAGCTCTTTTATCTGCCTTGACAATTGCTTGTGAAGCCTAGCATAAAGATGTAACTGGAAAGTTTCTTCACAATGCTGTTGGGGCGCTAGTTGCCCATGGTACTGACAAGAAGTTGTATACTGTAAATGTCATATTTCCAGTTTCAGATGGATTATTTTTTTGTTGCTAGAGTTGCTAATGGGTTCATAATTAAATTTTTGTTATTGAGAGTTGATAGCTGTGAGATAATTCATTTTTATTGTGCAGTGTAGTGACTTGGTTTATAAATTATTTTTGCAAGTCTTTGAATGTGTTAGATTGTTGAGTGTTTTCTTGTACATTGAACAGGAAAAATAGCAAAGGGACACTACCATTTCATGAATTTCGTGCATACAAGGACAAATACACTAGCAGAGATAAAAAGTGCATCACTTTGTAAAAAATATTTCATAATTGTTAAACACCAAATATTAGATGGAATTGTTCCATTAATAACATTCATTTTTACGTGAAGGCAATTTATATAATGTGTAGTCTGCAGTATTGAAGAAGAATATGATGTTTAGAGATCATAAATAAGCTTACGGAGCTGCTTTCCACTCCTAAATGATAGACACTCAATTTTATTGCATTGACTAGCAATAACACATTTTAAGATTTACAATAATGGGGCGGAAGCTGTTGATGGTGTATCAGTATGTCACACAATATCTGTCACAAAGGAACATTTTTCTTCAGTTTTTCTTTCACATTTGACAAATCCAGACACCTCTTAGCACAGTAGATGTTGCAAGAGCAGTGGCATTGGTGGATTCGTTACGCAGCTCATGCCATCGGTGCATCATATGAAAGCATCCAACGTGCTCTAAGTCTACTTCATGAACTCAGTACCTACCACAGATGACCTGGATCAAGCTGTCGGAGGTTTACATCTGCTAGGGATGTTAGGTTTCTGGTCGTCCAAGTCTTGAGAGAACGCCAAACTACTGCCGTCCAAGCCAGAAATCAACTTGAGGCAGTAAGGAATGTCACTGTGACTGTAAAGGCTGTCATGCAAAGACTCCGAGAAGCCAATTTGACCTCAAGAAGATCTGCAACTTGTACATAGGTTACCCCCCACCACCACCACCACCACCAGCACAGAGCAGCTCGATTAGAGTTTGCGCGTCTACATCGAAATTGGACTGTGAAGCAGTGGTCAATGGTACTGTTCATAGATGTGTCACGATTATGCCTCTGGTCACCTAATGGTAGAGAGTGAGTGTAGAGAAGGCGTGGGAAGCAATATTCATCTTGCAAAGTCTCCAAGAGGTCACCATTTGTTCTTACAATAATACAGTGTAATACAACTGGAAGAGTAAGTGCTCATCCCCCAGGAAAGAATCCAGGGCCTTCTAGCTAGCATGCCACGAAGGATGGAGGCCGTAATCATTGCCAGAGGTGGTAACGCCTTATAGTAAGGCAAAATAAATGTAGTGTCTTCAAGAAAACTTTCAGTGATATGTTCATAAGTTTGGTCAGTGTAATACAATGTTTATTTAATGATATTTTCATACGCTGGCCCCATGGTTTTGGGGTAGTGTGCCTGCCACTTAACCGGGGGCCGCGGGTTCGATTCCCGGCCAGGTCAGGGATTTTTTCCTGGACCCGAGGGCGGGTTCTAGGTCCACTCACCCTACGTGATTAGAATTGAGGAGTTATCTGACGGTGAGACAGCGGCCCCGGTCTAGAAAGCCAAGAATAACGGCCGAGAGGATTCGTCGGGCTGACTGCACGACACCTCACAATCTGCAGTTCTTCGGGCTGAGCAGCGGTCGCTTGGTAGGCCAAGGCCCTTCAAAGGCTGGAGTGCCATGGGGTTTGGGGGGACATTTTCATACATCTAAGAACATACTGCATAATCAGTATGAAGTATGCAGAGCACTGTTTAACTTCATTTTATAATAATATGTTGTGGGAATGATTAACAAGCAAAGTTTAAGGTAAATAAATACAGTTCTTGCTCTTAAATTAAAGTGATCCAATTTTTGTCTGCAGTGTATAATGAGTGGCTCAAAGTGATTTTTCACGATAACTTCATCATATTACAAGTTATTACTCTCATAATTGATATATATGTTGAAAGTGACTTTATACATGTATTGAATAGGTGGTTCAATAAATATTCCTGTAATATTCCTGATATAAACTTCATCCTAAACAATTACTCTTCTTTATGCATTAATTCGATTTTTTAATTGTATAGTGTAGTGATTTGGTTTTCTAGAACTGTGCTTGTAAATATTACAATATCATTTTGTTGCTTGCCATTTTGCATTTTTAGTAATAGAAAGAGCAAAAGGACACTATCATTTATGAACATCCTGTAGACCAGGATAAAACTAGTGTATGCTCAAAGTGATTTCTATATATAACTTTGTTCCAGACATTAATTCTGCTTCTTCTGTTGTCTGTTGCCTTCATTTCTAAGAAGGCTTTGCAGGCAAAAGTAGGAGGTTAAAAAGGGTTCCTCGCTCTCAGTGTTCCCTAACTATCCTAGTTATAAGGTGACTAGTACCAAGTGTTCCCAAGGTAAAGTTACTAAAATCGCACTGCCCTCTCCCAAGAAACTGAAAAGAGTTGAAGCTGCTGCTGAGTTTCAAAATCGCGATGCAAGCTGTTCAACATCGAATAATGAAGATACACAGCCAATTTTGAATCTAAAATTGGTGTAGGAGGTAAGCCATACATCTACCCTGATCCCAGCCATTGAAGAAATGAGAAGAACTATAAACCCGTTGTGTGTGAAAGTAACTCTGCTGAACACTACTTTACAAGAGAAGTAGGAAGGACTGACAAAGGTACAAATAAAACTTAATGACATTGAAAACGACACTTTTTGCAGGGAATTAGAAGTTTTGAAGAAAGTTGCTGCTAAGTTAATTTTGGAACAGCATCTTAATTCCCATAAATGCAGGCCGAGTTGTAGTAATGATAAAATTAGGAATGTATTATTTTTCAATACATGTCCCGTCAAGGTTATTCACACATACTTTTCTCTCGGTAATGTTTATATAAAACTGTGGTCCAAAACATAACTATACATTTCAATTAAAATTTAAACAGGTTTGAGTTGACATATTTCTGTTATCGACACATGGTTTTGTTCAAGAAGCTCCACTGAATATTTTAGTGAAAAAATAAGAATTTTATTTTTGACCAGGTCCACTTCCTGACTGCAGCACTTGAAGAATTTTAAAACTATAATTAAACAATGACACTTGATCTCAAGATCATGACTATGGTCTAGATGTTGATGACCTAAAATTATCAAAAAATGAGCTATAAAATGCCCCTAAATGACCTCAAAATTTAGAAAATAACCTAATAAAAATTATCACATTTTCTATATATTTAAAACACTAGGCTGACTTTTGTTACATCAATTTTGAAAGAATAGCTGAACTGATCGACATCGTAAAGCATTCTGACAAAATCTCTTCGCCTGTAGATTTGCAATGTGTCTTTGAAAGCATAAACATTTTTTGCTGTATATTTCTAAATTATTAAAGAAAATGTAGCATTCTCATTGTCACTATGCTCGCCAGTACTTTCAGGCTGCCTCAACCGTGAGAGTGCTAAGCAGGTGGCACGATAGGGAGGTGGAGAAGCAGGAAGAATTGACAAAGGTACAAATACAATTTAATGACGTTGAAACAATACTTTCTGCAGTGAATCAGAAGTTCTGAAGAAAGATGCTGCTAAGTTAATGTGCAGTCAGACGTCTTCGGGTATAAAAATGCTGGGTGGATTACTCCTCACTCAACGCTTATAGCAGTGCTCTTCACTGATTACTCATCATTCAAAGACGCACGTACTGGATGGGGGACCCTTGCTCTTTTTCATTAATGATTTAAGGTTTTCCATCCAGTTATGAGCGTGAAAACTATTTAATATTAAAATATATTAACCATACTTTGGAAAATATTTCATCTCATTTCAGACTTCCTCAGCCATGAAGTCTCGTAGCAGATTACGAAGCTAATTGTTGCTGTTTAATAATTTAAAAATGGAAGAAAACCATGACCTTCAAGAACTGTTTGAGAATACACGAAATATAAAATATACATATTATTTACATATAATTCTTCATCACTTGTTGAAAAATATTTATTTTTAACTTCAGTGTTAAAATTTGAATGACATTTCTTCAAAATATGAAATGCCAGCCATAACGTATCAGTGCTCATTGTTGCTGTCTAATAATTTTAAAATGGAAGAACCCACGTCCTTAACGAACTGTTTGAGAATACACTAAAGACAAAATATACGCACTATTTATATAAATTGTTCATCACTTCTTGAAAACAAAATTCTTTAATGTTAAAATTTGAATAACATTTCTTGAAAATATGACATACAGTGCTAGTACTGGTAGCTTCAGTGTACCGACGGAGGTAAATTTGAATTCTTGCCTCGGAATAGGAAAATGGGACCAAATCCACATCAGAATATTTGAAAGCTTTAATTAATATGGAAATTCCTTTCAAAAGATAAGCTATTTCAGGTAGAAGGAATCTAATACTTCTGAGATAGCCTGTCGTATGGCAATGGTCTGTGCCGATTGACCACCAAATTGGCAGCTTAATTCTTATGAATATCCCTTTTTTAAATACAAGTTCTGGAAAGAATGATATATATCAGATTAATGGGTTTAAAACCCTCGGACCGGGCGAGGTGGCCGTGTGGTTAGGAGCGCGCGGCTGTAAGCTTGCATCCGGGAGATAGAGGGTTCGAATCCCACTGTCGGCAGCCCTGAAGATGGTTTTCCGTGGTTTCCCATTTTCATACCAGGCAAATGCTGAGGCTGTAACTTAATTAAGGCCACGGCCGCTTCCTTCCAATTCCTAGGCCTTTCCTTTCCCGTCGTCGCTATAAGACCTATTTGTGTCGGTGCGACGTAAAGCCACTAGCAAAAAAACCCTCGGAAATTTAAGAAATGAATTGCTGTCATGAATGCGTGACGTAAAAGCTTACAATCAAAGTTGATTAAACTCCCTATAGCTGGTTCACATCTGCGCCTCGCTTTGATTTGCTTCTCGCCACGGTACTGCGCATGTTATAACTATGTTTCCTCTCCCCGGCGAAACATGGCTAGGGACGATAGGGGAGAGCAGTGCTATTAGTAGGGCAAGGGGAAACAGCTCGGCCTATATGTAGAACGGAAGGGTGGGATGTTTGTTTTAGAGAACGTAACTTCAAATTTTAATTTTTCGTGATGATTGTAACGGACTTCACTTCATCGGCAACTACTGTTATGAAATTCGCCACGCACATAACCTTTTTTCTACGATTAGTATGGACTTACCCTCATCATGATATAACTGCATTTTTTCTCCAACTGGAACTTGCATACTTCTGTGAACTTGCATACTTCATACTTTGCATGAACTCTACTCTATTCATCTTCACCATCTTCAATAAACTAACCTCCTTTTTGCCGGCTGACGTCACGTGACCGCCTGGTTTATTCGCGCATGCTTCACTAATCTCTGGAATCTTCCAGATATATTTCTCATTCTACTCCACACTATAAATACCTGGCCTTCCTCTGGAAATATTGAGATGGACTTAGGCCTGTGTGGAGGGAGCAACATCCTACGTCAACTTCGTCCTTAATTACATGTGCCCAGATGTCTTCATTTGCGGGCAGTTCAATTTGCTTCATGATGAGGTATGACAAACTGATTTCTTTACTGTAAATATTTTAAATTGCATTGGGACAGACTTTCCCTGCAAAATTAAACTGGGAGCATGGCATTTCCAGGCCGAAATTTCACTTGCCCCTTTTGTATTTAAAACTTTTCATTGAGGACCTTCGTAACAACTTTCTTTTGAAGTGTGCGTGTGGTGTATTGGCAACTGTGCGACTTCTACTGTATACACACTCCTATTCGTTCAGTGCTTCGGGATATTGTGAAAACTGGTTTAATGGAACTACATTGTGGTTATTTGGCTGTAGAACTACGTCACCTAGTGTTAATCTGTGTGATAACGGAAGTGGTGGTGACCTGCATATAGTATTTGCATTTTGCTCAGATAATTTTTCTGCTGGTATACTTGAATTTGCTAACTGAACATCTTCCTTTTCTTGTCGTTCTGGGTTTCTCTTTTTATTGCAGTATTCATCCTTTCCTTGTTTGTCCCTTTTCTTTTCTGTGGCATTCTTTCTCTTGGATATCTTATCTCTTTTTTTTATATAATGAATTTGTAATCCGTGTAAGTGGTTGGGAAAATATTATATTTGTATAGTCCTCCTTTCATGTAAATTGTCAGAGGTTTGATTTATCATTTTAATATATATGTATATATATTTATTTCTAAATTTTATGTTGGTTTCTGATCTATTTTCACTTATCATGTCCCTTATTCCTCCTTACATTTTTTCTTTAACTTTCCAGGTTATGTAGCATCCTTTCCTTTGCCCAATATCTTGTTACTCAGCAATGCTTGTTGGAGATTTCTAAGACCACGGCCTCCATTCTTAATTGGATAGTTACTTCATTGCATAAATCGTACTACTTGAGGGGAAACTATTTTTAGATTTTCCCTTAGCACTATTATACATAATATATGTATATTACTCCCATGGGCCCAGTTACATGATAAAAGCGACGGTATCTGTTCATGTAATGGATTTTTCTTCTCTTGTACGTCATTCAGACTTTTGTTTGCATTAATTCTCTGGTCCAAACCTATATAAATATTGTCGTAATTGCTCATCGGTTCCCTTTGCCCACCTATTTAAATGATCAAGTCTCTATTTATGCCAGTATACTGGTGACCAGTACCTCCCATATGGACACTCATAGCAAAATACTTCTTGTCTGTAGTGGCATTGACGTGTTCTAGATATCTAGTTTGTAAACTCCTACCTGTTCCTACATTATTGTTCTTTGTTGAAAATGAGACTTGATAGTCGTGTTTCTTAAATAATTTTATGATTTGAAATATCGCTGGGTTCGTAAATGTAAAAGTCACGTACTTTGAACTCTTGCGATTCTCTGATGTTAGTCTTATGTTGATATTTCTTTTTTATTTTACTTACTGAACCCATTCATAACGGCTATCTTCTGTATGTACCGTAATTCTCTTTCGGGATAAGATAAAGGTAAACTATAGGCTCGGTAAACCATACTGAAATAAGCAGCCCACTTATGACTCCCAGGATGTAAAGAATCATTTTTAATGGTCACCGGAGTAAACGTATCCTTTCTATGTACTTTATAAGAGAACTTACTGGGTTCCCTCTTAACGGTCACATCCAAGAAATTTAAAGCATTTTCCTTCTCATTTTGAAATGTAAATTCTATTCTTTCATGTAATGAATTTAAAAAGATATTGTTACTATCGTTATAAATTTTATCTATTTTTACAAAGGTATCATCCACGAATCATGTACAAAAATCCAAACCCTGAATAAGTCCAATTATTTTGTGGTGTTCTAGATGGTGTAAATAAATATTGGCTAGGATACCCGAGGATGGAGCTCCCATTGGTAATCTCTCTTGACTATTAGTAGTGTTGTTGAACATAAAATTGTTGGTTTTTGTGACGAAGTTTAGAATATTAATGACTAATTGTTCATTCTCTAACTACCGTAGATGACCTTGACTAGTTAAATTCATTCTAATAATATCTATTGTTTTACTGTCCGGGATATTTGCATACATATTAGTTATGTAATATGAACATAAGTAATGATGTGGCAGATGTTGGAACTTTCCAAACTTTTACAAAAATCTACTGAATTCCTTTTTATTGATTTATTGTGAAACCCATAGTTGTTAGAAAGAAATCTGTGTATACATTTGGAGATTTTATACATAGGACTGTTATTACAATTAATAATAAGTCTAACAGGTACTCCTACTTTCTGGATTCTTAGCAACGCTCTAGCCGTGAGTAACGTGGGGTTCATATTTATCATTTTCTGAATTGCGTCTTCATTGAGGATGAAGGTAAATTTTTTTAATAGTGAGTTTCAAAATTTTGTGTCCTAGCCGTGGGGTCCTTATTAACTCTGGAAGATAACTCGTCAGAAAGAAATTTTCGGTCTTTTCAATGTAATTTTTATATCCAGTATGACCGTGCAATTACCTTTATCTGCCTTTGTCACAACAACGTCATTGTCTTGTATTTTATTCCTAAGATCCTTGTTACATTTTACCTTGTCTAATGGAATATTGGTTTTAAGCTGACCAACTAATCGAGGGAGTCTTTTGTGCCTAAGATCGTCTTGAGTGTCCACAGGAACATTTTGGATATTAGATTCAGCTTCAGCGATTGTTGTAATGAATCATCTCTGTTAAAACTTGGCCAATTAAATTTAGGTCCTCTTTTAAGAATGTCTAATTATTGGTCTGTGAAATGAATTCCAGAGAGGCTTCTGACCGAATTGACTGAACTTATTTTGTCTTGAATCGATAACTGATTTATTCCGGATTTTCTATTATTATTATTATTATTATTATTATTATTATTATTATTATTATTATTAAGATCCTCCATATCATATTTCGCCCTTTTCAGATTATCTAATTTCTTGTCCAATGTGGCTTGTTTCTTACTTAAATTCATTCCAGTTTATTTGCTACATGACATTGGAATGAATTCCATTCTAGAGGGACCAGCCATATGGGGACCTGAAGATGAGCTACATATGAATTTCATCTAAAAACGATTTCTTTCCATAAAGCAATTTAATCTCTTTCCTTAACTACAAGTGGTTGACCTTGTTTTGAATCGAAAGGTGAAAGTGAGTTGATATTTTTTTTTCTTTAGGAAGGTCTTAAAAATTTCGGAATGATCTTGTTTACTAGACAGTCCTTTAAAAACGCCATGTCTTTTGAAGTTTTTGCTTATCGAATTTTAAGATTCATAAACTTATTTAAAACTTTCTTAGAGTGGTTGGCTTCATTGTTACAATTTACGAACTTCATCATATTATAGATTCGTATTCATTCAATTTAAATTAAGAACTTGTGTTAGGTTTAATGGTCCAACCAACAAACACACTTCACTTTACAAGTGAAAACTATTTAATATAAAATACATTAAACATACTTTGGAACAGGTTTCATCTCATTTGAGACTTCTTCAGCCATAACGTCTCATCGCAGATTACAAAGCTTATTGTTGCTGTCTAATAATTTTAAAATGGAAGAATCCGTGTCCTTTAGGAACTGTCTAAGAATACACTAGATATAAAATATACATATTATTTACATAAAAATGCCCGTCACTTGTAGCAATTTTTTTTCTTTAAACTTAAAAGTTGATTGACATTTCTTGAAAATATGAAATGCCAGCCATAACGTCTCAATGCTCATTATTGCTGTCTAATAATTTAAAAATGGAAGAATCCATGTCCTTTATGAACTGTTTGATAATGGGAAGCCACGAGTAATAATAATAATAATAATAATAATAATAATAATAATAATAATAATAATAATAATAATAATAATAATAATAATACACTACAGCTCATTAATTTCAATACACCCTGGTATTTAATGACTGCCTCACAACTCTATTTACATAACATTGTTCATCACTTCATGCAAAAAAATTTCTTCAATATCAAAATTTGAATGACATTTCTTGAAAATATGACATGCAGTGCTAGTAGCTGGTAGCTTCAGTGTACTGACTGAGGGAGATGTGTATTTTGGCCTCCGAATAGGAAAATAGGACCAAATCCACGTCAGAAAGTTTGAAAGCTTTCAATGATATGGAAACTTCTTTCAAAAAATAAACTACTTCTGGTAGAAGATATAAAATAACTCTGAGAAAGGCTGTCATATGGCAAAGATCTGCTCTGCATAACAACCATATTAGTAGCTTAATACTTATGAATATTACTTTATAAACTGGCAAGATCTGGAAAGAAAGAGATATATAAAATTAAAGGGTTTAAACCATCCGAAATTTAAGAAATGAGTTTCAGTTACGAATGCGTGACGTAAAATCTTACCATCAAAGTTGGTGAATTTTTTTAAAAACATTCCCAAACAAAAAGAACGTATTTTCACCTTTTGATTCAAAACAAGGTCAACCACTTGTGGTTAAGGAAAGAGATTAAATTTCGTTACAGAAAGAAATCCTTTTTAAATGATAAGTTATATTTAGCTCATCTTGGGCCCCCCTATGGCTGGTCCCTCCAGAGTGGAATTCATTCCAATGTCATATCGCAAACAAAATGGAATGTATTTTAAGTAAGAAATAAGCCACATTGGAAAAGAAATTAGATAGTTTAAAAAGGGCGAAATATGATATGGAGGTTCTTAATCACAATAATAATAATAATAATAATAATAATAATAATAATAATAATAATAATAATAATTAAAAACATTCCCAAACAAAAAGAACGTATTTTCACCTTTTGATTCAAAACAAGGTCAACCACTTGTGGTTAAGGAAAGAGATTAAATTTCGTTACAGAAAGAAATCCTTTTTAAATGATAAGTTATATTTAGGTCATCTTGGGGCCCCCTATGGCTGGTCCCTTATTATTTTTTTCTATTTGCTTTACGTCGCACCGACACAGATAAGTCTTATGGCGACAATGGGACAGGAAAGGTCTAGGAATGGGAAGGAATCGGCCGTGGCCTTAATTAATGTACAGCCCCAGCATTTGCCTGGTGTGAAAATGGGAAGCCACGAGTAATAATAATAATAATAATAATAATAATAATAATAATAATGATAATACACTACCGCTCATTAATTTTAATACACCCTGGTATTTAAGATTTACAACACAAATCAAACGTTATTTTTCACAAAAGATAATTATATTAACTTACACATATATAATACAATCACAAAAATTATATTTTACTTTCATCAAAGTATCCTACTTTGGATTTAATGACTGCCTCACAAACTCGAGGCATGCGGTCAATCAGTTTTTTGTAGGTATCGTGAATCTATATGATTCCACACATCCTTAACAATATTCCAGAGATGTTCCCTGCTGGATATATTAACTTCCCTAATACGTCTGTCCACTTCATCCCAGACAATTTCAATGGGATTACAATCGGAGCTTTGGGACGGCCATACCTTATATTTCAGTACTTTCTGTTTTTCCCATGATGCAATGTAGTTCGTACAGTATGCCGACCGATGTTTTGGGTCATTATCCTGTTGCAAGGTGAACCCTTTCCATATTAAGCGCAATCCACTTGGTATTGCATGATACTGGAGTATGCGGTGGTACTGCTTCTGATCCATACATCCTTCTATTCTCACAATGTCACCAACTCTATCTCCGCCAAAACATCCACAAACCATAATAGAACCTCCACCGTGTTAAACTGGAGGCAGAACATACTGCTGGGCTACCCTTTCCCCTACAAATCGATGAATAAATATTCTCCTTTTGGTTCCAAAACTCTCGAACTTCAATTCATCGCTGAATAACACCTTCGTCCACTCTTTCGATGTCCAATTACGATGATTTATAGCCCATTCAAGTCTCTTCTGTTTATTCATGGGCCTTGTCGTGTTCATTTCTACATTCTGCACGAATTTGGGGAGCTGTTTTGAATCTGTTTCTCTTACTGGTAATTCTGATATATTTACCATCGCTTTTAGTTGTTTTACGAGGTCGTCCTGGTCGTGGAATGTCCTTATTGCTGCCTGTTGTCTTCTGGCGGTGAAGGGTGTATTGCACTCCCCCTAAAGACACACTACACTGTTTCGCAATTTGGCGAACAGATAAACCTGCTTGGCTAAGTGCTACAATTGCAGCACGTTTTTCTATGGATATCTCCACTCGTGGAGCCATACTAGCGATGTGCACACTTCATCTGTCACGAAGGAACTGACATGCAGGAACCACATGTTATGTATCGTGGCAATGCTTGTCGTTCGCGGCAGATATCACGTCACTACAGGGAACAACACAGGTGCACCAAATTTGGCGACCGTCGGCAAATAGGTAAACAAACATATCTGATAGGCACATATCGTTTATGTACACAAAGTTGTTTGTTGGATACTGTTGTATCTTGATGACCACAAACAAAAATCATGACCTGTGTACAACTGTTGTACTATTCCTTTGCTTCCTCAACCGTACCCACGGTATTAGACCTTATCTATAGAGAAGTAGTTGTCAATTATTGGGTGTATTGAAATTAATGAGCGGTAGTGTAATAATAATAATAATAATAATAATAATAATAATAATAATAATAATAATAATAATAATAATAATAATAATAATAATAATAATCATAATCATAATCATAAATCAGTTAATGGTTCAAGACCAGTTCGGTTAATTCGGTCAGAAATCTCTCTGAAATCCATTTCACAGGTCAAGAATTAGACACTCTTAAAAGAGGACCTAAATGTAATTGGCCATGTTTTAACCAGAGATGATGATATCATTACAACTATCGTCGAAGCAGAATCTTATATCCAAAAATTTATTGTGGACTCTGAAGACGATCTTAGGTACAAAATACAGAAAAGACTCCCTCAATTAGTTAGTCAGCTTAAATCCAATATTCCATTAGACAAGGTAAAATGTAACAAGGATCTTAGGAATAAAATAAAAAACAATGACGTTATTGTCACTAAGGATGACAAAGGTAATTGTACGGCCATATTGGATAGAAAAGATTATATTGAAAAGACTGGAAAGTTTTCTCTGACATGTCTTTATCCCGCAGCTAGGATTCAAAAATGTTTAAAATCACAATTGAAAAATTTTACGTTCATCCTCAATGAAGACGAAGCTCAGAAGATGATAAATATGAACCGCAGGTTACCTACGGGTAGAACGTTGCCAAAAATCCACAAAGTAGATGTACATGCTAGACCTATTATTAACTGTAAGAACGGACCTACGTATAAAATCTCCAAATTTATACAGAGATTTCTTTCTAACAACTACAGGTTTCACAATAAATCAGTAATAAGGAAATCAGTACATTTTTGTAAAAGTTTGGGAAGTTTTAAACTTCTGCCACATCATTACTTATGTTCATATGACATCAGTAATATGTATGCAAATATCCCAGTCAGTAAAACAATACATATTATTAGAATGAATTTAACTAGTCAAGGTCATCTAGGGTAATTAGAGATTGAACAATTCATTAATATTCTAGAGTTTGTCACGAAAATACAACTATTTTACGTTCAGAAACACTATTTATAGTCAAGAGGGAATACCAATGGGAGCTCCAGCCTCGGGTATCCTAGCCAATATTTATTAGACCATCTAGAATACAGCAAAATAATTGGACGTATTCAAGGTTTGGATTTTTGGACACGATTCGTGAATGATACATTTATAATAATAGATACACTTTATAACAATAGTAACAATACTTTACAATTATTTAATTCATTAGATGAAAGAATAAAATTTACACTTGAAAATGAGCAGGTCAATGCTTCAAGTTTATTTTATGTGACCGTTAAGAGGGAACCCTGTAAGTTTTCTTATAAAGTATATAGAAAGGATATATGTTTAGTTTGGTGACCATTAAAATGATTCTTTACATCCTGGGAGTCATAACAGGGCTGCGTATTTCAGTATGGTTTATCGAGTCTTCAATTTACCTTTATCTTATACGGAAAGAAAAAAGAATTATGGTACATACATAAGATAGTCATTATGAATGGGCTCAGTGTTAATAACATTAATAAACTTATAAAGTAAGAAAGAAAGAGCAACTCTCACCGGAGAATCGCAAGAGTTCAAAGTTCGCGCCTTTCACATTTACAAACCCAATGATTATTCAAATCACACAATTACTTAAGAAACAAGACTATCAATTTTCATATCCAACAAAGAACAACATTGCTCATATATTTTATAAGCATAATAGTGTAAATTACAATAAAGAGGATTACTTAGATTCACGAGTCTATAAGCTTAAGTGTGATCAATGTTTTCACGTACGTGGGAACTAGATATCTAGAACACGTCAATGTCAATAGACACAAAAAGCATTCTGCTATGAGTGTCCATATAGGAGATACTGGTCTCCAGTGTGCTGACATAAATAGAGACTTGACCATTTAAAAAAATAAGTGAGGTAAGGGAACCTGATGAGCAACAACGAAAATTTTTATATAGGTTTGGACTAGAGTATTAACGCAAAAAAAAAAAGATGTACAAGAGAACAAAAATCCATTATATGAACAGATACCGTCACTTTTATCATCACGAAAAATTAAGAATTTGAAGTTACGTCCTCTGAAACAAACATCCCATCCTCCCGATCTACATATAGGCCGAGCTATTTCCCTTTCCCCTACTAATAGCACTGCTTCCCTCTATTGCCCCTAGCCATGTTCCGACGGGGTGAGGAAACATAACTTTAACATGCGCAGTAGCATGGCGAGAAACAAATCAAAGCGGGGGTCAGATGTAAACCAGCTATAGGTAGTAAGGTACCAGTATGGTGGTCATGCGTCAGAGATCATTGTCATACGACAGGCTATCTCAGAAGCATTAGTTTCCTTCTTCCTGAAATATCTTATTTTTTGAAAGGAATTTCCATATGAATTAAAGCTTCCAAATATTCTGATATGGATTTGGTCGCATTTTCCTATTCCGCGGCCAGAATTCAAATCTCCCTCAGTTGGTATACTGAAGATACCAGCTCCTAGCACTGTATGTCATATTTTCAAGAAATATCATAATATCATTCAAATTTTACACCGATTCAAACATTTTTTGCAAGAAAATTATGTACAATTTTGTGTACATAGTGTATATTTTTTCTTTAGTGTGTTCTTAAACAGTTTATAAAAGGCATAGGTTCTTCCATTTTAAAATTATTAGACAGCAACAATAAGCTTTGTAATCTGCTACGAGACGTTATATTAAACAGCTTTCACTTTAAAGTGAAGTGTATTTGGTTGGGTGGATTATTAAACCGAACACTAGTTCTTAATTTAAACTGTATCAATACGGTTCTATATGATTAAATTTGTAAATTGTAACAATGAAGCCAACCAGTCTAAAAAAGTTTTAGATATGTTTATGAATCTTAAAATTAGAGTAGCGAAAATTTCAAAAGACATAGCTTTTTTATAAAAAGTGTCTAGTAAACAACACAATTCCCAAATTTCTGAGACCTTCCGAAATATAAAACATATCAACTCATTTTCATCTTTAGATTCAAAGCAAGGTCAAACACTTGTGGTTAAGGAAAGAGATTAAATTTCTTTAAGGAAAGAAATCCTTTTTAAATGAAATGTTATATTTAGCTCATCTTGAGGCCCCCCTATAGCTGGTCCCTCTAGAATGGAATTCACTCCAATGTCATATCGCAAATAAAATGGAATGTATTTAAGTAACAAACAAGCTACATTGGGCAAGAAATGAGATAATCTGAAAAGGGCAAAATATGATATGAGATTCTTAATAATAATAATAATAATAATAATAATAATAATAATAATAATAATAATAATAATAATAATAATAGAGAATCTGGAATAAATCAGTTAACGGTTCAAGGCAAGTTAAGTTCAGTCAATTCGGTCAAAAACTTCTCTGGAATCCATTTCACAGACCAAAGAGGACTTAAATTTAATTGGCCAAGTTTTAACAGAGATGATGATATAATTACAACAATTGCCGAAGCAGAATCTAATATCCAAAAACATGCTGTGGACTCTCAAGACGATCTTGGGTACAAAATAAAGATAAGACACCCTCGGTTAGATAGTCGGCTTAAAATCAATATTCCATTAGATAAGGTAAAATGTAACAAGGATCTTAGGAATAAAATAAAAGATAATGATGTTAACATGACTAAGGCAGATAAAGGTAATTCTGTGGTCATATTGGATAGAAAAATTACATTGAAAAAACTGAAAAGTTTTTCTGACGTGTGTTTTGCCAAAGTTAATAAGCACCCTACAGCTAGGATACAAAAAAGTTTAAAATCACTATTGAAACATTCTACGTGCATCCTCAGTTAAGGGGAAATTCAGAAGATGATAAGTATTTTACCAAGAATTCCTTAGTCCTGGAACATAGTTCTTAATTAGCAAAGTATTTGCAACAGGACGGCGTGAACACTTGAGTACAGCGTGCAAGGTAACGGGACGGCATGGAGCTACGGAACCAAGAATGAGAGAGATAGCTATGTCACCTGCTATGACGCAATTATCACGTGAAGCTGACTCGCTCGTGTAGAATGTACTGGAGACTTTTCTATATATCCTACACCCTTTAAGGTACAGAAAAATGAAGTACATCATCGTAAAGCCCACTATTTAAACATCACAGTGTCAAGATTTCTAGTAAATCGACCCACAGATTATGGAGATATTGAGTTGAGAAGAAATCTCATTTTTTCACTAGCTAACAGCAGCTGACCTCAACTTTGTCTATAAACGGAGGAACATTGGAGAGGTAAAGCCAGTTACAAATTGCAACTCAACCATGACGGATCATCATACTGTCGCCGCGTACATGTCGTGAACCTGGAAACTTTGTCGTGCGTTATGTGTTACTAATTTTCTTACTTGGAAAAATTTCAACAGTGCATCGTAACTTAGAAAAATCCAGCGTGTGTCAAGACGAACATTTCTCGGTAATAGCCCGGGACTTATAAAATTTCAGCGTGTGGTAAGGTGAAATTTAACAATTGACAGTTATAGTTCGGTACTTATATTACTCTTGAAATCTCTGAACTAAGCATTTTCGTAACAGAGAGTGACCGACTTATCTAATGTTGTCTTACTTGTGAACAGTGATGTTAGATAACCAAGTGAATCTTAAGGTTATTTTATAACAAATTAGGGAAGTATTAACTCAATTGAAAGAAAATATCACATATTATCTCCTTAATATTTTCGTCACGAGCAATTAGGAACATTCAAACTATGTCTTTCGTGTGTGTTGAGTGAACGGAATTTGCACTTCATAACACAGCAATCTTTAGTCTTCATGTTTTATTTTCAATCAAATACAGTGAGCTGTAGAAGGGCAGTGACATTACTTACCTGTGTAAATAGGATGAATTATTCAGAAACTGTGCTTTGAACTGTGTTCTAAAGGCAGAATCTTCCGAACTGTGTTTATTTGAACTGTGCTTCGAAACCATAACTATTTCAAACTGTGTTTTTATTTCAAAGTGTAGTCAAGTTATTTTTGTTCAGAGCTGTGCTTCTCATTTCAAACTTTACACAATAGACTGTGATTCGAATGTGATACTAAGTACTATTTACTAGTGATTTACTAATTTTCACTTAATAGAATCGTGCTGGTTCGACACTCACAATTTAAACTGTCAATTGAACTTTCTCATGTCAGCACAATTTATTACGTTACACAAGAAATCTTGACCGAGTGTTTAACCCTCATATAAACCTAACACCCGATGCGACGTAGGATTAAACGTGGTAAAACGTGGGAGATGTTACGTAGTGCAGCATGGGAGATGGTACGTAGTACAGCGTGGGAGATGGTACGTGGTGCTATGGTGGACATTATGACACCGACGGAGTTCCGAAAATGCTGTTCGCTGAACCACATTCACCAGTTCCAGCATGAAAAATGATTCAGATGATATGAGTGCGTTTAACATCAAACTTCTGAACTGTAAAGACAGTGATAACTTTCAACAAACTTTTTGATGTCATTCACTTAATTTCAAAGTGTTCAATAGCACTAGTCAGCTACAAAGTCATACTAGACTTCCTGAAATAATAACTTTATATTTTTTCTTTCCAAGTCCTAATTTAAAAAATACTTTAGTAATTTCAAGTGATAATACTAGAAAAGAATTTAGGTATTTCAAATAATAATTTTAGAAAGTCTTTAGGAAAGTGAAGTGCTAATTATAGAGAGACTTTAGGTTTCAAGTTATATTCCTAGAAAGACTAGTTTTTCAAGTGATATTGCTAAAAAGACTAGGAAGTTATGAAGCAATATTTATTTACCAAAGAAGATTTATTTTCAAATTTCGTTCATCACAAGCATTTATTAGCATTCTTAACATTGCGTATAACAAGCAATAATAAATACCACAGAAGGGAGTTACTGTCAATTTCTGATTTCAAATGCTAAGCAGAAAAGAGGTTATTAATGCATCACATCAGTTAAATCAATTTAATCTTAAAAAAGTAACATCTGTTATTTCGCACTGCGAACGCCTTTCTCTGGACGGGCTCCTAAGAACTGAACACTCACTGAGACCGTTCTCATGCTCCTTTTCCTGTGACATTTCCTGGTACATTTTGAACCCCAGATGACCTACGGCTAGAGCGTTGCCAAAATCCATGAAGTAGGAGTACATGTTAGTCTTATTATTAACTGTAAGAACAGTCCTTCGTATGAAATCTCCAAATTCTTCCACGGATTTCTTTCTAACAACTATAGGTTTCGCAAGAAATCAATAAAAAGATTTTTTTAAATTTGAAAAGTTTCAAACTTCTGCCACATCATTACATATGTTCATATGCATACCTAATATGTATGCAAATATCCTGGTCAGTAAAACAATCGATTGTTATTAGAATGAATTTAACTAGTCAAGGTCATCTAGGGAAGTTAGAGATTGAACAATTCATTACCATTCTAGAGTTTGTCACAAAAACGACTATTTTACATTCAACAACACTATTTATTGTCAAGAGGGATTACCAATGGGAGCTCCAGCCTTGGGTATCCTAGCCAATATTTATTTACACCATCTAGAACACCACAAAATAATTGGACATATTCAAGGTTTGTATTTTTGTACATGATTCATGGACGATACCTTCATAATAATAGATAAACTTTACAACAATGGTAACAATGTCTTACAATTTTTTAATTCATTAGATGAAAGAATATAATTTACACTTTAAAATGAGGACAATCCTTTAAATTTCTTGGATGTGACCGTTAAGAGGGAACCCGGTGAGTTCTCTTATATAGTACATAGAAAGGATATATTTACTCCGGTGACCATTAAAAATGTTTCTTTACATCCTGGAGGTCATAAGAGGGCTGCTTTATTTCAGTATGGTTTATCGTGCCTTCAATTTACCTTTATCTTATACAGAAAGAGGAAAACAATTACGGTACATACAGAAGACAGCCATTATGAAAGGATTCAGTGTTAATACCATTAATAAACTTATAAGCAAAGTAATCTGTAGGCCTTCGGGCTGAGCAGAGGTCGCTTGGTAGGCCAAGGCCCTTCACGGGCTGTAGTGCCATGGGGTTTGGTTTGGTTTTTATAAGTAAAGTAAAAAGAAAGAACAGCATAAGACTAACACGAGAGAATCGCAAGAGTTCAAGGTACGTGAATTTACAATTACAAACCCAGGGATTTGTCAAATCAAAAAATTATTAAAGAAACGCGACTATTAAGTCTCATTTTCATATATTTTGTAACCATAATAGTGTAAATTACAATAAAGAGTATTAATTAGATTCAGGAATCTATAAACTTAAGTGCGATCAATATTTTGTCACGTACGTGGGGCAAACAGGTAGGAGTTTTCAAACTAGATATCTAGAACACGTCAATGCCAATAGACACAAGAAGTATTCTGCTACGAGTGTCCATATGGGAGATACTGGTCACCAGTATAATGATATAAATAGAGACTTGACCATTTTAAAATAAAAGTGAGCAAAGGCAACCTGATGAGCAGTTACAAAAATATTTATATAGGTTTGGACCAAAGTATTAACGCAAAAAAATTGAATGCTGTACAAGAGAACAAAAATCCGTTATGTGAACAGATACCGTCAATTTTATCATCACGAAAAATTAAGAATTTGAAGTTACGTCCTCTAAAACAAACACCCCACCCTCCCGTTCTACATATAGGCCGAGCTATTTGTCCTTTCCCTACTAATAGCACTGCACCCGCCCTATCACCTCTAGCCAAGTTAAGCCGGGGAGAGGAAGCATAAATATAACGCGCGCAGTAGCATTTCGAGAAGCAAATCAGAGCGAGGCTCAGATGTGAACCAGCTATAGGTAGTTTCATCAACTTTGATGGTAAACTTTTACGTCGTGCATTCGTGACGGAAACATATTTCTGAAATTTTCGAGGGTTTTAAAACCATTAATTTTATATATTTCTTTCTTTCCAGTCCTGGTCTTTTTAGAACGGAATATTCACAAGATTTAAGCTACCAATATGTTGGTCATTCAGCGCAAATCTTTGCCAAACGACAGGCTATCTCGAAAGCATTAAATTCCTTCTACCTGAAACAGCTTATTTTTTGAAAGGAATTACCATATGAATTAAAGCTTTCAAATATTCTGATGTGGATTTGGTCTCATGTCCTATTCTGAGGCAAGAATTCAAATCTCCCTCAGTCAGTACACCGAAGCTAGCAGCTACTAGCACTGCATGTCGTACCTTCAAGAAATGTCATTCAAATATTGATATTGAAAAAAATTATTTTTGCAAGAAGTGATGTACAATTTTATGTAAATAGTGTATATGTTTTGCTTTAATGTATTATCAAACAGTTCATAAAGGACATGGGTTTATCCGTTTTTAAATTATTAGACAGCAAAAATGAGCATTGAGACGTTATGGCTGGCATGTCATATTTTCAAGAATGGCATTCAAATTTTAACATTGAAAATTAAAAATTAAAAAATTGCAACAAGTGATTCACATTTTTATGTAAATAATGTGTATAGTTTATATTTCGTGTATTCTCAGACAGTTGTTAAAGGACATGGGTTTTTCCATTTTAAAATTATTAGACAGCAACAATAAGCTTTGTAATCTGCTATGAGACATTATGGCTGAAGAAGTCTCAAATGAGATGAAGCATAATCAAAAGTATGTTTAATATTTTTGTATTAAGTATTATTCACTTGTAAAATGAAGTATATTGGTTGAGTGGACCATTAAACCTAACACTAGTTCTTAATTTAACAATGTAACAATTAAATTGTAACAATGAAGCCAACCAGTCTAAGAAAGTTTTAAATAAGTTTATGAATCTTAAAATTAGAGAAGCGAAAATTTCAAAAGACATAGCGTTTTTAAAAGAGTGTTTAGTAAACAACATAATTTCCAAATTTTTGAGACCTTCCTAAAGTAAAAATACAGTATATATCAACTCACTTTTACCTTTCGATTCAAAACAAGGTCAACCACTTGTGGTTAAAGAAAGAGATTAATTTATTTCCTGAAATAAATCCTTTTAAAATGAAAAGTTATATTTAGCTCATCTTGAGGCCCCCTATGGCTGGTCCCTCTAGAATGGAATTCATTGCAATGTCATATCGAAAATAAAATGAAATGAATTTAATTAAGAAACAAGCCACATTGAACAACAAATTAGGTAAATGTAAAAAGGGCGAAATATGATACGGAGGTTTTTAATAATAATAATAATAATAATAATAATAATAATAATAATAGAAAATCTGGAATGAATCAGTTAACGGTTCAAGACAAGTTAAGTTCATTCAATTTGGTCAAAAATCTCTCCGGAATCCATTTCACAGACCAAGAATTAGACACTCTTAAAAAGAGGACCTAAATTTAATTGGTCATGTTTTAACAGAGATGATGATATAATTACAACTATCGCCGAAGCGGAATCGAATATCCAAACACTTCCTGTCGACTCTCAAGATGATCTTAGGTACAAAATAAAGAAAAGACTCCCTCGGTTAGTTAGCTTTAAACCAATATTCCATTAGACAAGGTAAAATGTAACAAGGATCTTAGGAAAAAATAAAAGACAATGATGTTATCGTGACTAAGGCAGATAAAGATAACTGTACGGTCATATTGGACATAAAATATTACATTGAAAATATTGAATTTTTTCTGGCGATTATTTTTCCAGAGTTAGTAAGGACCCCACAGCTAGGATACAAAAAAGTTCAAAATTGAAAAATTCTACGTTCATCCTCAATGAAAACGAAATTGAGAACGTGATAAATATGAACCCCAGGTTACCTACTGCTAGAGCGTTGCCAAAATCCATAAAGTAGGAATACCTGTTGGACCTTTTATTAACTGTAAGTTCAGTCCTTTGTATGAAATATCCAAATTTATGCACGGATTACTTTGTAACAACTATAGGTTTCACAATAAATCAATAATGAGAAAATCAGTAGATTTTTGTAAAAGTCTGGGAAGTTTCAAACTTCTGCCACATCATTATTTATGTTCGCATGACATAACTAATATGTATGCAAATATCCCGGTCAGTAAAACAATAGATATTATTAGAGCGAATTTAACTTGTCAAGGTCATCTAGGGGAGTTAGAGATTGAACAATCCATTACCGAGCTCGATAGCTGAAGTCGCATAAGTGCGGCCAGTATCCAGTATTCGGGAGATAGTAGGTTCGAACCCCACTGTCGGCAGCCCTGAAGATGGTTTTCCGTGGTTTCCCATTTTCACACCAGGCAAATGCTGGGGCTATACCTTAATTAAGGCCACGGCCGCTTCCTTCCCACTCCTAGCCCTTTCCTGTCCCATCGTCGCAATAAGACCTATCTGCGTCAGTGCGATGTAAAGCAACTAGCAAAAAAAACAACAAAAAAACAATTCATTAAAATTCTATAGTTTGTCACAAAATACAACTATTTTACGTTTAACAACACTCTTTATGGTCAAGTGTGATTACAAATGGGAGCTCCAGCCTCGGGCATCCTAGCCAATATTTGTTTAGACCATATAGAACAACACAAAATAATTAAACATATTCAAGGTTTGGAGTTTTGGACACGATTCATGGATGATAACTTTGTGAAAATAGATATACTTGATAAAAATAGTAACAATATCTTACAATTTTTAAATTCATTAGATGAAAGAATAAAATTTACACTTGAAAATGAGAAGGACAATGCTTTAAATTTCTTAGATGTGACGATTAAGACGGAACCCAGTAAGTTCTCCTATAAAGTATATAGAAGGGGTACGTTTCCTCCAGTGACCATTGAAAATTATTCTTTACGTCCTGGTAATCATAAGAGGGCTGCTTATTTCAGTACGGCTTATAGAGCCTTAAATTTACCCTTATCTTATATAGAAAAAGAGAAAGGATTAGGGTACATGCAGAAGATACCATTATGAATGTGTTCAGTGTTAATACCATTAATAAACTTTTAAATAAAGTAAGAAGAAAGAACAACATAAGACTAACACCTGAGAATTGCAAGTGTTCAAAGAATGCGACTTTTACATTTACAAACCCAGCGATATTTCAAATCACAAAATTATTTAAGAAACATGACTATCAAGTCTCATTTTCAACAAAGAACAATGATGTTCATATATTTTATAACCATAATAGTGTAAATTACAATAAAGGAAATTACTTAGAATCTGGAATCTATGATCTTAAGTGCGATCAATGCTTTTTCACGTACGTGGGACAAACAGGTAAGAGGATTCAAGCTAGATATCTCGAACACGTCAATACGAATATACACAAGAAGTGTTCTGCTATGAGTGTCGATATGGGAGATACTGGTCACCAATATACTGACATAAATGCAGACTTGACCATTTAAAAGAAGTGAGCGAAGGGAACCTGATGAGCAATTACGAAAATATTAAAGTAGGTTTGGACCAGAGTATTAACACAAACAAGAATTTGAATGACATATAAGACATGAACAGATACTGTCGCATTCATCACGAAAAATTAATAATTTGAAGTTACGTCCTCTAAAATAAACATCCCAATCTCCCGTTCTACATATAGGCCCAGCTATTTCCCCTTCCCCTGCTAATAGCACTGCTCCCCCTCCTACCGCCCCTAGATAAGTTTCGGCAGGTGAGAGGAAACATAATTATAACACGCATAGTAGCGTGGCGAGAATGCATCAAAGCGAGGCTCAGATGTGAACTAGATTTAGGGAGTTTCATTAACTTTGATGGTAAGCTTCTTTGTCTCGCATTTGTGATGGATACAGATTTCTTAAGTTTCCGAGGGTTTTAAACCCATTAATTTTATATATCTCTTTCTTTCCAGACTTTGTCTTTTTAAAAAGGATTATTCATAAGAATTAAGCTGCCAATTTGGTGGTCATGCGGCACAGATCATTGCCATACGACAGACTATCTCAGAAGCATTAGATTCCTTCTACTTGAAATAGCTTATTTGTTGAAAGGAATTTCCATATGAATTAAAGCTTCCAAATATTCTGATGTGGATTTGGTCCCATTTTCCTATTCCGAGGCAAGAATTGAAATCTCCTCAGTCGGTAAACTGAAGCTACCACCTAGTAGCACTACATGTCATATTTTCAAGAAATGTCATTCAAATTTTAACATTGAAGATTTAAAAAAAATGCTACCAGCGATGGACAATTTTACGTAAATATTGTGTATATTGTGTAGTTTGTTCTCAAACAGTTCTTAAAGGACATGTGTTCTTCCATTTTTATATTATTCGACTGCAACAATGACCTTTGTTATCTGCTACGAGACGTTATGGCAGAATTAGTCTTAAATGAGATTAAACACGTTCCAAAGTATGTTTAATACCTTTTTATATTAAATAGTTTTCACTTGTAAGTGAAGTGTATTGATTAGGTGGATCATTAAACCTAACACTAGTTCTTAATTTAAACTGTATCAATACGGATCTATGTGATGAATTTCATAAATTGTAACAATGTTGCATTGTCAAGAGAGCGAAATTTTAATGTTGCGTTAGTGCCAAAAGGAATGCACCGAGCACGTGGCTGCCTGGTTTGGGTCACATAGCTATCAGCTTGCATTCGGGAGTTAGTGGGTTTGAATTCCACTATTGTCAGCTCCGAAAATGCTTTCAATCAATCAATCAATCAATCAATCAATCAATCAATCAATCAATCAATCAATCAATCAATCAATCAATCAATCAATCAATCAATCAATCAATCAATCCTGATCTGCATTTAGGGCAGTTGTTCGGGTGGCAGATTCCCTCTCTGTTGTTTTCCTAGCCTTTTCTTAAATTATTTCAAAGAAATTGGAAATTTATTAAACATCTCCCTTGGTAAGTTATTCCATTTTCTAACTCCCATTCCTCATATTGAGTTGATGAATCCTCTGAATTGCTGGGATATCCACAAAGCAGTGTTTTGGGTCCAGCAGCCAATATTGTTGCTCTCTTAGCACCACCCAGGGGTCACGTGTAGAGTAATATGAGGTTAAACCTACGGACGTGTAGCAACGGAGACCCCACTCTAAAGATGGCTGACTTCTGGAAACACAAGTGGAAGATTACCAGCGAGCTTTATTGCGACTGCTCTGACGTGCCTCAGACCGTTCAACATATCGTCACAGTGTGCCCACTCCGAAGATTCAGTGGGACAATAAAGGACATCCACGAGGCCAGTGATGAAGCTGTGAGTTGGACAACAAAACCGGACAATCAGCTTTAGCAGCAATGCAGATATTTGTAAATAATCAAATTGTAACAATGTATCCTCCTGCCATACGAAATATATATACTCCCATTCCTATAAACAAATATTTGCCCGAATTTGTCTTCTTGAATTCGAACTTTATCTTGATTGTGATCTTTCCTACTTTTTTTGCTAGTTGCTTTACGTCGCACCGACACAGATAGGTCTTATGGCGACGATTTCCTACTTTTAAAGACACCACTCAAGCTTATTTGTTTACTAATATCATTCCACCCCATCTCTCCACTGACTGCTTGGAACATACTACTTAGTCGAGCAGCTTGTCTTCTTTCTCCCAAGTCTTCCCAGCCCAAACTTCGCAGTATTTTTGTAACGCTACCCTTTTGTCGGGAATCACCTAGAACAAACTGAGCTGCTTTTTCTTTGGATTTTTTTCCAGTTCTTGAACCAAGTAATCCTGGTGAGGGTCCCTTACACTTGAATCATACTCTATTTGGGGTCTTACCAGAGACTTATGTGCCCTCTCCTTTACATCCTTACTATGATGGTAGTCCCAAAAATAAGGTCTTCTATTTTTTTATAAATACAGAACTCTGTTCGTGTGGCTGTTAGTCACAATATTGTAAACATGTTTCCCACACTCGCATATACACATGCGCACACCACGCTGAGGCACTCAGTCTTCGCTTGGCAGCCATTGAGAATGGAGCTCATAAGGAATGTCAAACCCTCTAAACACCTAAAAGCTTGTATATACCTCCATATCTCTCTTGTCAGGCCCGAAGTAGAATACGCAAGCATTGCATGGAATCCAGCAAATAAAATATATATTGCACAGATCAAAATTCCAAAAGAGATATTTAAAGTACTTACATTTCAAAAAAACCAGTAATTATTCAGACATATCATACAATGAACTTCTCCTAAATTTTGAAATAGAAAGCTTGGAACTGAGGAGACAAAAGGATGACACGAAGTTTCTCTACAAAACTGTAAATTCTATTATTGACAACCCTGACTTTTTATGTCTGTTGAGCTTTCACGTGCGCAGGTTTAATGCGAGGACAAATGTAACTTTTGAGAATAAAGGAAGTCAGAGCAACTGCTCAAAAAATTCCCCACTCTACAGGCTATGCAATGTCTACAACAGTACAGTTCAGAAAAATATTTCTTTAGACTATTGTGTACCTCTAGACCTGTTCTTACAACAATTGACCATCTCTGTGAAAACCCTCTAAATAACTTGTAATGGTGATTTGAACCACAAAATGTATTTTAAAAATTCTACATTAAGCCCTGTCCCATAAGTATAATTATAAGTGTTAGAACTAGAAGAAAATAATATTTAGATATGAAATTAATTTTTTTATTTTACTCTTTCATGTAAAGGTTAAATTAGATTAGCTATGAAATACTGTTCCTTTCTCATTGTAAATATAATATTAGAATGGTTCAGAGTTTAGGTTATTACACTAGTTAGGTACGAAATTATGTTTTCCATCTACTTGTTTCTTGTAAGGATTAGATATGAAATATCTTTTCTTTCTCACTGTATGTATAATATTAGAATAGTTTAGATATTAGATTATTAGATTGATTCAAAACATTGAAAAATAAACACATGTAAACAATTACCACTGTAATTGGGATTAGAAATCCTGTGGTGCGCAGTAAATAAATAAATAAATAAATAAATAAATAAATAAATAAATAAATAAATAAATAAATAAATAAATAAATAAATAAATAAATAAATAAATAAATAAATAAATAAATCAGTAAATAAATGCCGCTAAACATTATCCCTGAGCACCATCAAAATCCGGGCCATTATCATGACTTTCCTAACATCAGAAAGCAAACATATTGAGCAACATTATATGGAAGTTCTACTGTGTATCTAAATACTATGGATAATAAAATCCATATTATTACTCAATTAAAGATTATCAGCTGGACTGCTCCATCTCTTAACAATTTCATTTTACACAACATTTTGGCAAATACCAATGAAAGTAGCTTTTAGAATTAATTATTTTAACCATATTAACCTATTGTATAACAATCTCCCTGCCTCTAAATTAAGATAAATCAGCAATCAAAATCAGTACCTTTTCCACAGAGTGGTATTTATTTCTACAGCACCATGTGTCGAGCTATGAAACTACTCTGATTACAGTGCATGAATCTGCTTGTCAAGGCTGGTTTAAAAGCGCAATATAGGTCTAGTTGGCCGAGATTTAAGCAAACAAGAACTAGCATTCTGGGGACATGTTAAGAGTATTTCTTCCCTATATCGTGGCTATTTCAAAGAGCTCTTGGTGTTATTAATATGAAGGAGCCCTTTTGAAATTCAGAATAATTATTCTAAAGTTCTAAAGTTAGCAGTATATTTAGCAGGGGTTCAAAAATAATACAGAAGTACGTAACAGAACGTACATCACAATACATACAAGACCATGTGTACTTAAAAATTCTTAACGTATGGTTGGGTTTTATGATGTTAGTGCTGATCGAACTTCTGAGCCTCTTTTTAGTCTTGATGATGGGCTTTTGGAGCAAGTTAGCTACAACAAAAGGTCACTTAAATGATCTTCAGAAAAAGATAAAGGACAAAGCACTTCAATATCTATTAATGCATTATGTATCCCATTGCTTAATCTGAGTGTTGCAGCAAAGTATTCACTGTATTTCCAAATAGCATGTATTTTATGGAAGTGTCACTGGAATTCCATTTCTATTTTACTCTTTCATAATTTAGCAAAAGAGAACTCATGAAATACACTCGTTTTCAGCTTGATGTGTTAAAATTCTAGCAGAATCCTGCTGGTGTTCTACTTCTAAATTGCTGCATGTAATTCTAGAAAATTGGAATAGTCTAAACCTTGTATTTGGAACAATAATGAATAACAAACCATCGGACAAAATTTTTTATTCAGTTCGGTGAATGTTTCCAAAGTGAAATGAATAATTTTGAATTTACAATCCTGGCTGTGATATTTAATGATATTATTTCTCTGACAGACATTTTATATGATGTTCTGCTGGAGAAATCACTGGACATTATATTTTGAAGATAAGAAGTGCATGTAGCCTACTGAACAGCTAAGGAAGTGGCCATTACTTCTTGGATTTTTTGATAAAGGTAAAAAGGTGACTGTCATTGTTCAGATAAGAGTGTTTGGTACCCTGACTGAGAACAAAAATGTTCAAAATTTCAAACTTTTGAAAGCTGTTCCAATAGAAATGGAAGACAGATTTCAAGACTGTGACAATTTGCAGTTTTTCTCCTAGTCAACACAAAAAGATTTGACAAAATTTGATAGAATTTCCTCCAACTTTATTTCAAAACCTATTGCATTGCTACCCTTATATTTTTTAACTTGGTTGACTTAAAAATGACTTATGTCTTGTGTATGCCAACAAAATGTCCAGATCAGTTTCTGGAATAGTTTCAAACTATGTCACGAGCATAAAATGTGTTTGAAGAAATGCATTACATTATTTTCTTTAGTCTTAAGGATTCCTTCAAAAAGTGTTTCAGCAGAGAGAACTTTTTTCTTGCTTAAATAGAATTAAATCAAGCTCATGAAGCACAATATCACAAGGAAGACTTTCAATGTTAGCTCATATTTCCATCCAGAAAGAAACTCTCTGTGAACTGATCAAGAAAAGATCATTTTATGAGGACATTATAGATGGGTTTGCTACTCTCAAGGACAGAGGAATTGATTTAATAAATAAGAATAAGAATAAGAATAAGCAATAGGTAAGTTTTGCTTGCTGGAAAATATATTTGCTTGTGTATTATACGGGATGATTTGGCGGATTAATTATACCAGGAGAAGTGTATTTCCATGTCTGATCATTGCTGTAATCTTAGGAGTGTGTCTGATTTTGCTTGCAGTCTTGGGTTTGATTTTGTCAAAGAGTGAATTTTTTCTATGTGTATTGACTTGGAATGGCATTCACTGAGTCTTGTGACATCACTGAGACGAAGTGTACTTTTCTTGGATACACTAACTGACTTTCGTGGTATTACAGTAGGTGCTGTCCAGCTGCTGCTGCTGCTGCCAATTCTATGATGGGCAGTAATAACACTATGTCACTCTTTGGAAAAATCAGGATAAGTACATATTTGACATTGTCAGCTCAGTATCTATGAGTGGACAGATGGTTGCAAGTCAAAGCCTGCCATAATACACTGCATTCCATAGTGCGCATAGCAGTACAAAATGAAATTTTCAAATGACAGATGATCAGAACAGTATAAGTTGACTTGCATTCTTATACTTTTCTTTGACTTGTACTGTTATTGCATCCCATCACAGAATTGTCTTCATCATAATTAGCATAATAATAACAGTAATGGCTGAAATAATTCAGTTTCTTAGGAAAATTATTTTAATTTCGTGGCTGTGGTCGCATGGTTAACTTTAAGACACTCCTTCACCTACCTGACAGGGCAGGAGCCACAACTGACTTACACATAGAATCATTGTGAGGGGAGCCATAACATACAATGTCCTTCACTTAATGTTTGTACAGGGAACACTGAACAGTTTACGGGACATGTTGGTGCACTAACATATATTATTGACCAACTGAAATCTCCTTTTGCTAAGGAAGCTCTCGTTCACCTTCGTTTCTGAATGTGAAGTCTGTCCTACGGTAGTAGTAGTCCCATTCACAAATACAAGGATTGGACCCCAGTGCCAGCAGCACCTAATCGAAGTGTGGTTTTCTCTTTTTTTTTCACTCACTCCAAGAAAACTTCAGGATTAATCTATATTTGAAGTCTCGAGGCACTTAACTGCAAATAAGTACATGTGCTTACGCTGCCACAAATTTTACAATTGCGCTGATTATGAGAACAATGAAACACATAAGAGATGATGATCAAAGATGTAGTAAGTTGCTAAAAATGATTAAAAATAAACCAAAATTTAAGGGTCTCATCGATTGTTCATATTTTAATCATTCTTTCTCTTCTATCAAAGAATCTGTCAGTTCACAGTCTATGCTGCTTTGTATAGCATTTTTTAAGCTATGGTAATCAGGTATGTTTTCTTTTGTACTCTAGTTGTTCTTAAGTTATTTCAACATTTTTCAAGACTTCTTTTTCAGAATACTTTTCATTCTTCATACCACACCTGAATCAGTTTTGTTCTTCAACATCTACCTCAAAAATTTGTGAAACACCTTTTCAGTGATCATGACATATGAAAGCCATTCAATGCAATGATACTCAGGAGTGGCTGTATAGCACTGCTCCTGCTTTTATAAGACCACATCCATTACTGGCAGCAATACTATTGTCTGATTGTCGATTTTATTCATTCTTCGTGTCTAGTAGGTACAGTATTTGAAGATTTTCCCCTTCAACATGACAAGCATGAGAGAGCAGGGAATTGCAACTACCCCTAGCAGACAGTTACAGGGAGGGCAAAATTAAACAGCTATAAGGAGCTGTACTTTCATTTGCTAAGTGTGCTTTGCTCTGCATTAAACAGTAGTGTATAGCGTAGTGTATAAGTATTCTTTATATGTATCTTAGGTAATGTCCTGTAAATACACTGGCGGAAAGAAAAATATCCAAACGCCAAGAAGGGGTTGTGCTATATTAACAAACTTTAGTAGGCATGTTTATACATTTGAAAGATGACGTTGATTCAAATATCCCACAAATCGCATTAGCGTGGTGCTAGTAGCGGCCCCAGGACTTTGCATATCAGGTTTGCTTTAAATACGGGCTGCACTGTTCTAGAGCGTTAGTTACCCGTGAGATTGAACAGAACGAGTGTGAGTGGGTCAATAATGCCTATACGATGACGAGGAGACCAGTATCAACAGCTCACTGCAGTTGAACGAGGCCGTATAATAGGGCTACGTGAAGGTGGATTTTCCTTCCGCGCTATTGCAGAACGACTTGGCAGGAATGTCTCCACTGTGCATGCGTGCTGGCAGCAGTGGTCACGAGGAGGTATGCTCGCAAGAAGATCAGACTCCGGACATCCCCTTGGCTCCACCGAGAGGGAGGACCGCCGTATTCGGCATATGGCTGTGGCACAGCGGACTGCGTCAGCAGCAACAATTCAAGTGGCAGTTGGCACCATAATGGCACAACAAACGGTTCGAAATTGGTTACTTGAAGGACGGCTCCGAGCCAGATGCCTTGTGGCATGCATTCCACTTACCCAAAACCACTGCCAACTGCGACTTCCATGGTGTCAAGCGAGAGCTCATTGGAGGATGGAGTGGAGGTCCGTTGTGTTTTCTGATGAAAGCCGGCTCTGCCTTGGTGCCAGTGGTGGCCATGTGTTGGTTAGAAGGTAGCCAGGTGAGCGCCTGCACTACAACTGTCTGCGCCATAGACACGCTGGACCTACAACGGAGTTATGGTCTGGGGAACAATTTCCTATGACAGCAGGAACACTCTCGTGGTTATCCCTTGCACCCTGACTGCAGATGTGTACATCCGTCTGCTGATTCGACCTGTTGTGCTACCATTCATCAACAGCATTCCCGGGGATGTTTTCCAACAGGATAATGCATGCCCCCATCCTGCTGTTGTAACCCAACGTGCCCTACAGAGTGTCGACATGTTGCCTTGGCCTGCTCGATCCCCCAATCTGTCCCCAATTGAGCACGTGTGGGACATCATTGGACGACAACTCCAGTGTCATCCACAACTGGCATTAACCATCCCTGTATTGACCGATCAAGTGCAACAGGCATATTCCATCCCACAAGATGACATCCGGCACCTGTATGACACAATGCATGCACGTTTGCATACCTGTATTGACCAGTCAGATGATTATACCGGTTATTAATGGACCAGTATGGCACATTTTCAATTGTTTTTCTCGTGCGGATATTAACCTGTAGTCATGTACCTCTAATGAATTAAATATTTTAACACGACAAATATATTGCCAAAATTTCCGTATTCTGAATTCCTTATTTCATGGTGTTTGGATTTTTTCCTGCCAGTGTATTAAATATTATAGTGACATATTTAAAGAAGAAAACATTGGATGTGCTAACTTAGGTGCTGCTTTTGCTCTATTTAATTGCTGTTGTGTGTTTACTTGGAGGAAGGGTGGAACCAAAGCATTCAGAAAGGAAATATCTGGTTTAGTATTCATGCGTACTAAAGGTGAATAAGAAGGTGCAAAATACAGTAGACCACTATTTTTTGTTAGTAATGTGTGGGAAAGGACGAATCTGTTTTTTATTGTTATATATTCCTTTGTATATATAGGTACCATTTATATATTGAATGTATATTGTACCATCCATTGTATTTATTATGTATAAATAAATAAATAAATAAATAAATAAATAAATAAATAAATAAATAAATAAATAAATAAATAAATAAATAAAGCTACGAGATTTTCTAAGACTTTAACAGAAAATATTTTACGTGAGAAATACACAAAACGTTCTCTTCATAGCCCCACTAAGAAGAGATTTCACCAAAGGAATAAAACTAATATTGACCGTTTTGATTGCGACACATTGTGACGACTCATTTCAACTCTGTATTGGGGAGAATTTATACCCCAGATTACATGACATACTTTCCACCTTAAAGGAGCAGTTATATCTTGAAATTAGTTGGTGGCCTCTTTGGAAATTTACATTGGGTTCTGGTACAAAATACTTCCATTGAAAAGATTTAATGGAGCACTCTGATATTGTATCGAAGTGGAATCATCTTTTATATAAAGTGAAAGATATGAGGTAAAGTAAGTAAACTCTTATCCTCGTCCTAAGGTGGTGCAGCTCTTTTTCAGGCATACTCTCAATGTAGGGAAGCTGTGTGTACCATTTTAACCACATACCAGCCCCCCTGCTAATCTTAAATTTTGATACTATCGGGAATCAAACCTGGACCTCTGAGGTTGGCAGCTAAAAATGCTAACCATTACACTACGAAGGCAGACAAACAAGAGGTAAACAGGAAGGTCCGAAATGTATCTAGATGAAACTTTCCTTACATTAATCTGATGCGCGACAAGATGTGTTTTTTATATAAAAATAAGTTCCCAGAAGGAAGCTATACAAGTGGAGGTACATACTTCCCTGAGTGCACCGTCATTGCATTGTCCTATATAAGAGGCTTGCAGTGGTGTCTCAATAGTGCACTAACCGCCAATGTCTTGGAAAGGTGTGAAAATCCAACTGATGAGCCCATTACTACATTGGGGCGAAACACTGGTAATTTCATGAGTGATAAAGACTAAAGACTATACAGCTTGAATGTTTTTAAAATGTGGATTATTTATGATACCAGAAGGCTTCAAAGTTCCCATTGGTAAGAGGTGTTGTATAATCATAGTTTATGCCAGCAGTGAAGACTGTTTCATGGAAGATGCACTGTTCGTTTTCTCAGTCTAAATCTACCAAGGACTGCCATGAGGACATGGTGGTTAGTGATTGATTCTGGAAGTTTCTCAGAGGGCAGTTTCTCTTCAATATTCCTCCCAAGTCTTATATTGTGATGGGAAATGTAGGCTATCACTCCAATGAACTAGACAAAGGACTTGCATCAAGTAGCTTTAAAGCACAAATGCGGAGGTGGTTATGAGAAGAAAACATTCTGTTTGATGAATGTATGGTTAAGCCTAAATTTTATGAAATACATTTTTATAAACTCAATTCAGAACATACAAAAAGAGATCAAATCGAAGAAGGAATCGGACATAATGTACGGTAATTCAGTTACATTTCTACCATTGTGAATTTTTACCCTATCAAGCTTATATGGGCACAAGTAAAGGGCAATGTACAAAAAATGTACAAAATTTACCAAGGGACACACATTACAAATATTTTAAGAGTGGTATGTTCAATTAATACTGAGTGGTGAAAAGATGCAAGCCAGCATGAAAGAAATACAGAGGATTTCTACTGGGAACAAGACCTGTTAGCCAACCAAATCACCGATGAGTTCATCATAAACTTAGCTGTGGATTCTAATCATTGTAGAATTGTGAATAAGGTAAAGTAAATATTACACACTAGACATATAATTACTTTTAGCTTATTACGAGCGACTAGAGGATATAATATGAACAATATAACCTGGAAGAACTTTTAAGGATATTTTATGATTGTGATTTATCTTAAATAAGGTACAATTGTAACGTTTTGATGCTATTTGTGTGAACGGAAACAAGACTATGAAGTCTTTGATAAAGCCATTGCAGAAGAAATTGAACATAGTGTCTTTCTTCTTACCTTGCAATTCCTGCGTCAAGACTGAAGATGTGTCAAGATGGCCCCACGATGAGTGTTAATGCTCGCCCTCCTTACGAAGGTGGGTAGCAGAAACAAGTCCGTTGGGGGCTGAGAAGGGAGCCTACCTGTATAAAGATGTGCAAATTGTCTCCTTTTTCCGTATTTGTCCTTGTCTTCTCTTCCTTCACTGACCTGTCATTGTGTTCATCCTATTATTTGTTCCTTATCATGGTTTTCTCTTTATATGACTGCCACGCCACTTCTTTGTTAGAATATTTCTGCATTATTTTAAACATTTGATTGCTATGCAGAAGAAAGAATTTCTATTGTTACTGCCAGTTTGTTTTGAGACACTGGGTAGCTCCTATACCCACACTATCATGCCCCATGACTATGGTTTGTGTATGATAGTGGGAAGAGTCCACCAAACAATTTTTTTAATATTTCATTTTATGGTATAACTAACTGCTAGTACAATCATGCAGTGTGATAGGGAAAGTTTACCTGAGACCATATGAGCAGGCTACGACGACCGATTCGGTGAAGGAGCACGCAAGCTATAACCGTGCCCACAATCTGAGCAACCCCACTGGCAATTGTTGTTATTTCCTTGTTAATACTAGACCCCGTGCTGGAAAAAATGGACTCCAAGTAGGATGATATTGGCCGTATTCCACAGAAGCGGCTCAATATTCGTATGCCAAGAGTGTGGAAAAAGGGCTTCATTAGAGTCTTATCTAGCAAGCGCCACACCTTGACGCATCCTTTCAAAGAAGGCCTTCCTTTTCTTCCTAAAGATGCCACATACTGGAGTTGCTAAAAAGACATAGGAACATTAAAATACAGTTACATCTTTTTCTAGAATAAACTAAATAATTTTCTGCTTTTCAGCATTGACATTATGTTCTTATATAATATCTCACAAAGTGATTGTATCATAAGGTATGATGGTTCTACCTGCATAGTTTAATTCAATGGCCTATGAAGTGATGAGCGGAAAGTAATGCAGGAGGACATGGCTGTTATAGGAAGGAAGCTAAAATTACCAAATGAAATAAAAAGGAAGAAGAAAAGTCATTCATCTTCAGATTAAGAGGACAACAAAGTTATTGACAGTGATGTAGAATTTTCATACGGCAATGGGAAGTTTTCTACTGACAAACAGGGAGGAAGAGAAGAAACAAGTCATTCTTATTCAGATTAAGTAAACAAAAAGTTATTACAATTTTTACAAGTGTAGGAACTGTGGGTGTGGCCAGGCATTAAGGAGTATGAGGGAGAAGTTGGAGAGTTTGAGGGAGATAATTAGGATTCTCTCAGAAGACAGGAAAGAAGGTTGGCCTCCCTCAAACAATGCACAGAATACAGTAGGTGTAAAAGAGGGATGGGAAGGAAAGGGGGGAAATTGTAGAAGACAGATGGTCTAATGTTTTAAGGGGAAGGAGAGTGCTGGTTAAAGGCTCTATTCAGGATCGGAATTCAGGACAAGTGTCTGTGAGAAATCGGTAGAGTTTCTGCAGTTAGAACAACAGAAGGAAGATTAGGAATAGGGAACTGTTGCTGAGAAGTGTGGAAGTAGGAGGAAAGGAAAAGGTAAGAAAGGGAAATGTGGAGTAGAGAATAGGAAAAGACAGTTGGAACAGGGTCATGGGAGGTAGAAAAGGGAGGAGGAAGTGGCTTGTGCAGCTGTCAGGAGAGATAGGGCTGGCCAGGAGGGGAGGTGATCAAATAAGATGGGTAGGGTTGAGGCTCTGGTCAAGGGGGAATTACATTGTTAGATATGTGGGGAAAGTGTGTGGAGGACAGGAAACCAGGGTAGAGTGTTATCCAGGAATTCGGTTGGGGCAGATGTTGAGGAGGAAAGTAGAAGGGAAGGAGGGAAAGAAGAAGGTGGTAGTGTTTTACGTTGGTACCTAAAGCGTAAGGCAAGCAGGTACAAGTACCAACATAGTTGCTTATGTGTGGAATCTGGTAAATGCAGCACGGGTGGAGTTTAAGGAAGCGGAGATTGTCATAAATGGAATACTGTGTAGGAGGGGTACTGACTGGAAAGTGATTGGGGATTTGAATGAGACTATGGAGTGGCTATGTGGGAAATTGGGAGTGAGATTTCTAGATCCTAATGGGGGTAGGAGATTGGGGTCTGCACTCAGAAAGTTAGGAAATTTGTTTAGAACGGTTATAGGGAGGTAGATTCAGTTTAACGGGGTGGCCTAAGGAGTGGTGATAAGGGTACAGGGATCTGGAAATCAAGTAGGGATGACACAAAAATGTTAGTGTTGAACTGTAGAAGTATTGTAAAGAAAGGACTAGAATTAAGTAATTTAATAGATATATACTTACCAGATATTGTAATAGGAGTTGAATCATGGCTGAGAAATGATATAATGGATGCAGGAATTTTCTCACAAAACTGGAGTGTGTATCGCAGAGACAGGATAAGAATGCTAGGAGGGCGAGTTTTCATTCTGGTGAAAGAAGAATTTGTAAGGTACGTAGATGACATGCATGAAATTCTAGGTGGAAGGCTTATTTCTAAGGATAATAGGCAACTTGATGTCTTTGGAGTGTACAGACCAGGAAGGGGTAGTGCAGACGCAGATTCAAAATTATTTGATAAGATAATCAGCTATGTGGGAAACAATACGGAAAGGAATTTTATTGTAGCAGGAGATCCCAATTTACCAAATGTCAGTCGGGATGGTAATGTAAATGACAGGGAGCATGACCAACAAATGGCAAATAAGTTAATATGGGAAGGACAGCTGATTCAGAAATTGATAGAACCAACTAGAGGAAAGAATATTCTGGACGTGGTGCTGGTAAAACAAGATGAGCTCTATACAGAAACCCAAGTAATAGTAATCACGAAGTTGTTTTTGTCATAATCAAAAATAAATGTGAAAGAAAGGAAGGTCTTAAAAGTAGGACTATTAGGCAGTACCATATGGCTGATAAAGTAGGTATGAGGGAGTTTTTAAAAGGTAACTATTACCGGTGGAAAACAGTAAATAAGAACGTAAACAGACTCTGGGATGGATTTAAATCAATTGTTGAGAAATGTGAAAACAGGTTTGTACCTTTAAAGGTGATAAGGAATGGTAAAGACCCACTTTATTATAACACAGAAATAAAGAGACCAAGAAGGAGGTGCAGATTGGAAAGATATAGATTTAGAAATGGCTGTGGAAGTAGGGAGAAATTGAAGGAACTTACTAGAAAATTGAATCTAGCAAAGAATTTTGCTGAGGATAGCATGATGTCAAGCATAATTGGCAGTCATACAAATTTTAGTGAAAAATTGAAGGTTATGTATAGGTACTTCAAGGTTGAAACAGGTTCCAAGAAATTCCATGAATCATTAATGAACAATGGGAGTGTGTTTGTGAGGATCTTCAAAAGGCAGAAGTATTCAGTCAGCAGAATGTAAGGATTGTTGCTTACAAGGATAATGCACATATAGTAGTATTAAAATTTACCTATGATAGCAATGACATTTACAATAAGATACAAAATTTGAAAACTTGAAAAAAGAGCTGGAATTTATAAGATTTCTGGGGATATACTAAGGACAATGGGTTAAGATATAGTATCATATTTGAAGTACTTATTTGATTATTGTCTGCATGAAGGAGCTATACCAAAATGCATGGAAAGTTGCTATAGTAGCCTCTATGTATAAAGGGAAGGGTGATAGACATAAACAATATGGAAAGGAATGTGAAAATTACAGGCCAATCTGTTTGACATGCATTGCATTTAAGCTTTGGGAAAGCATTCTTTCTGATTATATTAGATATGTTTGCAAGAATAACCGGTTTGAGAGAAGGCAGTTCAGGTTTAGGAAAATCTATTCCACTGGAGCTCAACTTGAAGGATTCCAGTACGATATAGTAGATACGGTATCTTGGATTCAGGACGTCAAATGGACTGTATCGCGATTGACCTGTCTAAGGCATTTTATAGGGTGAATCATGGGAGACTACTGGCAAAAATTAGTGCAATTGAACTAGACAAAAGAGTGACTGAATGGGTTGCTATACTTCTAGAAAATAGATCTAAGAGAATTAGAGTAGGTAAAGCTTTATCTGACCCTGTAATAATTAAGAGGGGAATTCCTCAAGGCAGTATTTTGGACCTTTAAGTTTCATACCGTGTGGTCCACCAACCCATTGCGATCCGGATTTATGTATCTCTTCATATTTACTACAATTATGAAAGACATCGGTCCCTCTCCCAAAACCGGGGTAATATAACGAGATGTGTGCTTAAGGGCAAGATGACAACAGAAATCGTGAGCGGCACAATGAATTCATTATGGTTACCTCGAATGAACCCGTAAAACGAGTACAGATACGCAGAACCTATACTTAAAACAGGAGGTGGATGCACAGACCGGGAGCGCGGTATTGTATAGGCTGGGAAGTGGGCGTCGTCGGTCAAGTGTCACGGTAGCTTACGTGACAAGCGGGCGGGGAGATACGTGATAGTGGACAGTTCTCGAGGTAGGAGGTTCGATTCCCACATAAGAATTTTTTATCAGCCATTTGCCTGGGATGTTGTAAGGTTGCGTACTTGATAGCTTCCAAGGACTGATTTGTTTATTTGACCCTGTATAAGTCCGTATGTATCTTTGAATTGGATGTGGTGCTGGGTTGGACAAGAATGAGGTGAGTGGCCAGTTACCTGCGTCATACATGTTCCAAGCTTCATAGACCACCGGTAGGGCAAAGTATGTCCCATTGGAACAACAATTACATGCGATGGCAGGTAAGTATGTAGCTGCGCGAACTCCCCTCCGTCGGAGCAATTCACAAAACAAAATGTATTCACTGCCTCGAGATGTATTCCAGCGACGAGTATGTAGATATGTTACTTACTATGGAGAAGCTAGACAGAATGCATATCAGGCACAACTCCTGCACCAAGAACGCTATATGGATAGACGACAACCGACGGGCATGATATTTCGGAGTGTGGAAAGACACCTGCGGGATACTGCTTCCCTGGGAAGGACACGGCCTGTTTGAGACCATCCCGTGACATCTTCTGACAATGAAGAGATCGTGTTTGACGCTATCCGGTATACCCCTCATACTAGCACACGGGCTATTGCACAGGAGACAAACATCAGCCGAGAGTCTGTTATGTGGATGTTGCATACCCACCAGTTTCACCCATAACATCTGCATTTACACCAGGAGCTCCGTGGTTATGGTGCTGATGCCCGGGTGGCGTTCTGTCAATGGATCCTACATCATGTGAACACAGATCCTGCTTTTCTAGCAACTCTCTTATTTACAGATGAAGCACAGTTCCACAATAATGGAACTGTTAATCGCCATAGTATGCATTACTGGGGTGTGGATAATACCCATTGTGTGAGACAGACAGATTTTCAGGTACAATCAGGCGTGAATGTATGGTGTGGAATCATGGGTGGTCACCTCATCGGTCTCCATTTCTTTGAGGGCCATCTGACCAGTCAACGCTATTTGCAGTTTCTCAAAGATGAACTACCACCGTTTTTGGAACATGTGCCGCTCCTTGACCACTGCATGATGTGGTTTCAACATGACGGAACTCCACCACACATAGCGGTGCTCGACCCGGAAGCATCTCCATGCGACGTATCCTGATAAATGGATAGGGTGGGGAGGACCTGTGCCCTGACCTACCAGACTGCCTGATATTAGGCCCCTGGATATTTTTCTGTGGGGCCATGTAAAACAACTGGTGTATGCACAGGAGCCGGCCAGTCCTTGTCATCTTAGACAGCTCATCACCGAGGCATGCAGATCCGTATCGCCAGAGATATTACAATGGGTCAGACGGCCCTTACAACATCGCGCGCAGCTCTGTATCGACCACGAAGGTTGTCAGTTTGAGCAGGTGCTGCGTTAAACGACGTGGATAACTGAAATCCTGTCACATGTTTCCTAGCCTCCATCAACCCAGCTCCATACCAACGGCCCTTTTCAGGGCCAAATAGGAAAAAACAGTCTGTGAAAAATACCGGTATTAAGTATACAACCTTGCCACATCCCAGGAAACTGGCTTAAAAATAATTGCATGGAACTTTAACCTTCTAATCTTCGAGCACTGTCAACTATCACACATCCTACCGTGCGCTAGACATGTGAGCTACTGCGACACTTGAACTATGGCGCCCAATTCTCAGCCTATATGGCCACAGACCATCATCTCCATATCCTCGTCCAACCCAGCACCATACCCAATGCAACGATGCGGTCTTCTACAGGGTCAAGTAAACAAATCAGTACTTAGAAGCTATCCATATGCAACCTAACCACATCCCAGGCAAATGACTGTTAAAAAATTCTTATGTGGCATTCGAACATGCTACCTCGAGCACTGTCCAGTATCACATACCTCCCCACCCACTTGCCATGTGAGCTACTGGGACACTTGACTTATGGCGCCCACTTTCCAGCCTATACAATACCGTGCTCCCGGTCTGTGCATCCATCTCCTGTTTTAAAGTACGCGTTCTGCGTATCTGTATTCATTTTACGGGTTCATTCGAGGTACCCATAATTAATCAATAGTGGCGCTCACGATTTCTGCTCTCTTCTAGCCCGTAAACACACATCTCATTATATTGCGCCAGTTTAGTGAGAGGGACCGATGTCTTTCAGAATTGTAGCAAATGTGAAGGGATGCATAAAACTGGATCACAAGGGGCTGGTGGACTACCTGGTATATATGAATGATATGAGTAAAGAAGTGGAATCGGAGATAAGGCTTTGTGGATGATGTTATTCTGTATAGAGTAATAAATAAGTTACAAGATTGTGAGCAACTGCAAAATGACCTCGATGATGTTGTGAGATGGACAGTATGCAACGGTATGATGATAAACAGGGTTAAAAGTCAGACTGTGAGTTTCACAAATAGGAAAAGTCCTCTCAGTTTTAATTACCGCATTGATGGGGTGAAAGTTGTGAAAGTTCCTTGTGGGAATCGTTGTAAGTACGTAGGTGTTAATACCGATATAAGGAAATGTCTTCATTGGGGTATTCACATAAATGGGATTGTAAGTAAAAGGTGCAGATCGTCGCATGGGTGTTTTAGGAGTTGTAGTAAGTATGTAAAGGAGAGGGTATATAAGTCTCTGGTAAGACCCCAACTAGAGTATCGTTCCAGTGTATGGAACCCTCACCAGGATTACTTGATTCAAGAACTGGAAAAAATCTAAAGAAAAGCAGCTCGATTTGTTCTGGGTTATTGCTGACCAAAGTGTAACGTTACAAAAATGTTGCGAAGTTTGAGCTGGGAAAACTTGGGAGAAAGGAAATGAGCTGCTCGACTAAGCCCTATGTGATAAATAATAATGTCCAATAACGGACCAACTATATTGGTATTACAAGTGGTATGTTCCGAGCTGTGAGTGGAGGAATGGCGTGGAGTGACATTAGTAGACGAATAAGTTTGAGTGGTGTCTTTAAAAGTATGAAAGATCACAATTTGAAGATAAAGGTGGAATTCAAGAGGACAAATTGGGGCAAATATTCATTTATAGAAAGGGGAGTTAGGGATAGGAATAACTTACCGAGGGAGATGTTCAACAAATTCCCAATTTCTTTGAAATCATTGAAGAAAAGGCTAGGAAAACAACAGATAGGGTATCTGCCACCTTGGCAACTGCCCTAAATGCAGATTAGTAGTGACTGATTGATGCAGTGATGCAGAAAGTCTATGCTGCAATGGGAAGTTTTCTGCTGGCACAGGGAGGAAAAGTGGATCTGATAAATTAAATATAGAATTTGGGTGGCACCAAATGTTGAATAGGAAAATCATAAAAATTTCACCTGTATTTTTGAGGATTAGAGAGATTCTGGGCCAAAATCTTTATAGAAAGGAAGTTTTTTCAATTTTCTTTACATTGCACCAACACAGATAGGTCTTATTGTGACGATGGGATAGGAAAGGCATATGAGTGGGAAGGAAGCGGCCATGGCCTTCATTGAGGTACAGCCCCGGCATTTGCCTGGTGTGACAAAAAATGTTTTAATATTTTGTGTTGTATTAACTTAATCTTGCATATAGCTTGTAATATTTTTAAATGACTGAGAACTTATTATCTTTTGATAATATAGTTCTGTACTGTATAAAATACTGTATAATAAAAAGGCATGTGGTATGACTACCACATCTATTTTTTCAATACAGATTGGGTCACTGTCCAAGAAATATAACAATTTTCTTCTGTCTGGCACTAGAAGAGAAAGACTGTGATATTAAGAGTGTAACTATCACAACAAGACATGTAACATGTTTTAGATTTTTCTTTTAAAATCTGCTTTTGAAAATAATGTGTTTTAAATCTAACCTGAACTGAAGTACTAACACATTAAGAATTCCTGATTATTTGAAAATTCTGTGTATTCTTGGGAATTATAAATAACTAGCTAAAGATAGAAAACAATTTATCTTTTGCGACAATGTAAGTAGTAAATCACTACCCATAACAATCAGTGTTCTGCAGGGATAGTTCTTGGACCTATATTTTTCATAATTCTTGTTATTGATATGGGATCTCTTAAACTGAATGGGCAGCTATCTATATTTCCTGTTAATACAAATGTATTTTACACAGGTACATGCAAGAAAAATTTTGAAAAGCAGATGCAGACTGACGTAGATCTTCTCCAAACCTGGATCAGTGAAAATCAATTGACTATAAACCTTAAGAAGACAAATTATATAATGTTCCATAAACTGACCCATAAGGGATTACTTGATGTTACACCTACCTTCTTGGATTAATCCTGTACCTAGAATTAGAACCACAAAGATTGTAGGGTTAATCACTGATGAACTTCTTTCTTGGAGAGAACATGTTCAAGAGCTATGTAGAAAAATTATACATGCTATTGGAGTGCTCCACATACTTAAATACAAATGTTATCAAAGGCTGTTAAAGTCAGTATTTCATGCCTTTATTCAAAGTCATGAAATGTATATATTACATACCTGGGTATGTTGTAACAAGGACTTATTTGAGAATGTAGAAATCTTGCATAAAAGAGCACTAAAAATAATAGCCTACTCTTTAGGCTACCTATGTTGACTCAAACTCACTAGTGTGAAAATTGTATAAATAATGTAACATTCTATCACTCATAACAATGCATAAAAAGCATCAGTAATTATGGTTTATAAGATAAAAAATAAACTGGCATGATCTAACTCTACATATGCAACAAATGCAGATATCCACGAGTATAATACTGGAGGTAGTAGCAGGATTGATATTACAGCCATGAATACTGTTAGACTTGGCAATTCTATTCTGTAAATATATATAATGCAGTTCCTGATCACCTTAGAATGGCCCCTTCACTATCTGTGTTTGAATGTAAACTTACCCAGTATTACCTATTTGTTTAACATGAACTATAACCATTTAAATTAACTTTTACTTTATACCTGTACTCAAATAATGTAAGTCAATTTTAATTTTAATTTCAATACTCTTTTATGTTGGTATGTAAAAAATAATGTGTAGAATAACTCTCTTCACTTTTTCATTTATGATCATTTTGCCATTATACTGTATAATTAATTTGAATGCATTACACCAGCACGAGCTGAAGTTCAGGTGCCTATCAAGCAATTTTTTTATAAAGCACCTGTTCTTTGTAGGGATTTATGATCAAGGATTAAACTGGTTAAATTAAGGTGGCCCCAGTGTCTTACAACACACTCTTGCAGATAGTATTTACAACTTTCTCATCAGACACATAAATACCATATAGCTTATACACCCTCGACACTCAAGAGCCACGTCACATAAAGCTGGCCATGACTGAAGCACTGGTTCTCTAGATAATGATGTAAAATAAAATGTGAATTATAAAACCACTAAATATGAATCCTACACCTACAAATATATGAAAAAGTTAGAAACACAGAATATAAATATAATACAGTGATGATAATGAAAATGGCTGAATAAGCAAACTGCAGCTCACAGCAGTTCACAGACATCGATTAGCACACTTAGCACTCTCAACTGTAGTTTCCCAACGCTTTCCATACAATGGTGTATTCATTCTTCAGCTGGCCTGTTAACAAACGAATGATGGCGAAATTAGTAGCCTATTCATTAATGAAGGTGACCACAGCCAGGAAAAAAGAAAGCTGAATTTTCTCGAAAAGCAATAGAAGTACAAAGAAAATGCGCATGGCACTTCTTGCAACAACAAAAAGTCATTTTAAGGCCACATGTTGCACTTCATTTTTCGATAACGCCGACCGTTTACCCGTTATTCAAGTTATTTCACCAAAAACACAACAAAGCTGAATTTTCTCGAAAGCCATTTGAGTTATGAAGAAAATGCATATGACATTACTTGTAGAAAATTTAATTTCAGTGCTACACGGTGCATTTAGTTTCTCGATAGAGCTGAACATTTACCGGTTATTTTAGTTCATGTAGGGCAAATATTGCCCAAATTTGGGACATACCTCTGTAAAATCCCCCACAAGTTCAAAACAGTGAAATATTGTATATCAAAATCAAAAGTATTCCTTGTGTGACCCAGGATTTCAAGCTATATTCTTACCAAATTTCAGCTCATTTGCTCCAGTAGTTTTCAAGCCTATGCAGAGCAAACAAACAGACAGACACCACCTCATTTGTATTGATGGTAAGTACCAGTGGCGTATCCTGGAATCTCCACTGAGGCATGCAACTAGTAACCATGCAGTTAACACAATGTATTAAGTAAATTTCAATTCTACTCACCCTAATTACATGTAGATGAACTCGAGCCAAACAGTTTTACTGTAAGTTTCTGGATTGAACGTGCGTACACAATTCTTGTTTTCTCTTTTTAAATTTACGAGGGTCCGCCTCTGTGGTTTAGTAGTTAATGTATTTAGCTGCCACCCCCGGAGGCCCGGGTTCGCTTCCCGGCTCTGCCACGAAATTTGAAAAGTGGTACGAGGGCTGGAACGGGGTCCACTCAGCCTCGGGAGGTCAACTGAGTAGAGGTGGGTTCGATTCCCACCTCAGCCATCCTCGAAGTGGTTTTCCGTGGTTTCCCACTTCTCCTCCAGGCAAATGCCGGGATGGTACCTAACTTCAGGCCTCGGCCGCTTCCTTCCCTCTTCCTTGTCTATCCCTTCCAATCTTCCCATCCCCCGCAAGGCCCCTGTTCAGCATGACAGGTGAGGCAGCCTGGGCGAGGTACTGGTCATCCTCCCCAGTTGTATCCCCCGACCCAGAGTCTGAAGCTCCAGGACACTGCCCTTGAGGTGGTAGATGAGGGATCCCTCGCTGAGTCCGAGGGAAAAGCCAACCCTGGAGGGTAAGCAGATTAAGAAGAAGAAGAAGAAGAAGAAGAAGAAGAAGAAGAAGAAGAAGAAATTTACGAGGGAAGGTAGAGGTCTCGCGGCTTTAACTATTTGCATCTTTTCATCAAACGAACGGCCAGTAAATGGCTTTTCAAACTGATTTACAATTATATCCGTTTTAGACTCATCCATCGTTAATACCACATTGCGCAAAATATAATAAAACGACGAATAGCACAGGAACAGCACACACAGAATGAACTCACTAATCAGCAAAACACACAATGAAATAACTCACTAGTTAGCCACAACTCAAGCACTGGAGGTAAGTCACCCCAGTGGCATTGGTCAGTTTCGTCACGTTGGGTTCTCGCTAGGGGGTAATCTGTGTGTCCCGTTCGCTGTAAACATGTCGACTTTCTCCAAGTTGCTAACTGATGGCACAGGGTAGCGCGGGTATGGGGTGACAAATTCTGACCAAGTTTCAATTGCAGCGACATCGTTCGGAAGGTTTCAGAACTACGTCTGCCACTGAATGCAATTTTAAGATTGAATGCCTTACGTCGTTAACTCCTCCATTTGCCGTCTCTTTCTTCCGAGAGTGGAGTAGACGGCGAGACTACACCAGCACCACACGTAATCAAGCAACGGAACTAGTACAGTTGCGCGGACCTCTTGAACTTCTGAGAGATGAAATCGTTAATATTTGACCTGAAACAACCTAAAATTGTAAATCAGACAGTTCTTTGTGTTATCATAACGCATGCAATGAATGCCTTGCATTCAAGGAGAATACGCCCCTGGTAAGTACCATATAGATGTTCTTAGAAAGAGATGTGATATTAGACACATTTTTCTTACTATTTCTTAGGAGTAAATGGTTCATGTCACTGGAGCGCTTTTAACCATTTGGGAGCGTCTGCCTTCAGAAATACATTTTTGTATAAGATGTTCATAGAGTGCGTGGGATTTGAATTGTATCTATTCATCGAGAATGGTGTTGCTTCAAGTTATATTGCGTATATGAAACCACATGGCGCAACAGCCCCGACGGGCCTTGGCCTACCAAGCGACGGCTGCTCAGCCTGAAGGCCTGCAGATTATGCGGTGCCGTGTGGTCAGTATGATGAATCCTCTCAGCCTTTATTCTTGGTTTTCTAGATCGTGACCGCCATCTCACCGTCAGATGGCTCCTCAATTATAATCATGTAGGCTGAGTGGACCTCGAACCAGCCCTCAGATCCAGGTTAAAATCCCTGACCTGGCCGCGAATCGAACCCAGGGCCTCTGGGTAAGAGGCAGGCATGCTACCCCTACACTGCGTGGTTGGTATAGTGTGTATAAGTGTGTATATACAAGATGTAAAACATCCTTTGATCAAAACTTCAGGAATGAATTGCTCACCTAGAAAAAAGAAATAAATGTAGTTAGAACAATATGATTCTGGAAATGCATAATTGCTTAGTTATTTATATCTATTATATGTATGAATTGCTCATACAGAGAAAAGAAATCAATCTTATATTAATATCAGTGGCGGATTCGGGGAACATTTTTAGAGGGGTAGAGGGGTATGAAAATTTGGCAGGAAGTGGGGTTCGGAGTAATCCCAAAATGTAATTGACCTTACACTCTGAAAGTGTTTGAAAGTGCTTCTAGACAATGGAAAATAAATCAGTTAATTAGACAATCTGTATGCTTTATTTGCAAATAGATTTATTGGCCTTAGAGGCAAATTTCAAGTAAAATAATAATTGAAGGATCCTAGCCACCAGGAGCCGGCACACTGTGGTGACGCCATGTAGGCAGTCAGCCTATCAATTTAAACTTCAGATTTACTCCACCAGATCACAAGGTTTTATTCAATTTTGTGGGGAAGACTTCAAATGTACCACCAGAGAGCTTTAACTTGCCAACATCTTACCAAATGGAATGGCAAGTCTTTTTTGTCAGCCTTCAGCAATCTGATACGTCCCGATCGTTGTGATAAATGTGCGAGGGCTACCTGCCCAAGTTCGGAGCAGGTTAAAGAAGTGAAGCAGATTGACCCAATTTTGGACGATCAACAATGACACAACGGTGGTAGTGGTCCTGGTGGTGGTGATTACTGTTTTAAGAGGAAGTACAACTAATCAACCATCCTCTATTGATACTAATCAGAGCGAAAATATGGAAGGGATCCGACATTTTTGAAACTGAAGGTATCTGTCAAATAAATTCAAGGGGCAAAAAAGGCATGAAAATAAAAGACTCTCTGGGCCTCAAATGCTCCAGAACCATCAGGGTCAGAAAGAACAAGAGTTGACCAAATCACTCAAGCTGCGATGGGTAAACATTGCCTGTATGTAGTATACAAAGTGGAAAGGTGTGAAAGTCTGTGACACTGGAGAAGGATGTAAGTTCTTATCTGTGGCACAACATCCTGCTGAAATGACATGTCAACAGCCGTTTCCAAAAGAATGTGAAATAACATCACCTACCTAGATCGTATATACGTTCGCATGATTGACATCCGAGTTGTCACCGAGTCAACAATAGTACGCATTGACTCTTACGGTACACCAGAGGTTGGATGCCTATTAGAGGAACAAGCTGGGTTTTGGACAGAACTGGAGTCATACATCCAGTCTACTGTCGTCAGCGAACATCTGTTAATCGATAGAGATCACAACAGCCATGTTCGCTACTCAAGGGATGGTTTCGAATGAGTGCATGATGGTTCGGGTTTGACGTGAACAATGAAGCTGGTGAACACACCTTGGAATGCAACTCGACAAAAGGAAATGCACTCTTCAAGAAACTCCCGTACAACATTATCACATACAGATGTGGTCGCAAGTCGCAAATCGATTAACTGATGGTGAAGAGGGAGGATCTGACGCTATTAATGAACAGTTAAGTGATACCATCAGAGAACATCACTCCTCAGCGTATACTCTCGGTTCTTGTATTCCAGCTTCACCTTCGCCCAACTGTCTGACCTGTCATCACCACAGAACGCATCAAGTGTTGGAAGCTTCATGTCAAAGCAACAGTGCTAATGGACATTATCTTCCCCTCCTGAATACTGATCGCCTTGTGAATGGTACATGGGGTATGATCACGTCACGAATTTGATAGAGTGCGGAAGACAAAGTAGGGCTGACCAAACCAGGAAAGTGTTTCGTGGACAAACATGTCTGGTGGTGGAATGTCGATGTCCAGCACACAGTGATCCTAGAAAATCACCAAGCACACAGTGATCCAAGAAAATCACCAACAAGAACTGACATGGATCTGGTCCGCTATCGCAAGCTCAAATCTGTCACCAAAGAGAACAGTGGCAACCTTCGAGGACAATTACTTTCGTGATTTACTTGAACAATTATATTAACCCGGAGGAGCCAATACTATATATAGGATCACCAGATCTCGTCATCATGGCACTGATGAATTGGCTATATCATCCACATCAAGGACAAACACTGACGTCCCCTTTGACAACCCTACTTTGACACTGTCGCGAACACTTCACTGTCATTTGTAAATAGAAATTCCCACAACAAGCTATACCACCAGCCTATCCAGTGCAGAGTTCAGTTCCACCCACCATGCCTGCCAAGATTGCAGCTGCCATCTGTGCAATGAAAAACAGCAAAGTAACTGGATCTTATGACATCCCTCTTGAAGTTCGGAAGGAGATAGGCAATGTGGAACTGAATTTCTAGCAAACTTCTTCAACAAATGCATTGAAGACAATGACATACCATCTACCCGGAAGACCAGTATCTGGAAAGGTAGGCGTTATGGTACCATCTGCGCCAACTATCACCCAATTCGTCTCTGCTCCTCTGCCACACCATGAAAATCTTCGAGCGGGAGATTAACGCACGCATAAAATCATGAGTACTGTCTCATCAAACCTACGTGACTTCGTTAAAGGCCGCAGAAAACAGATGCTATCCATGCCTTCCAGCTGTTGTCAGAGAGGCACAGAGAGAAGAGAATAATGGTCCATATGGCCTTTCTACATTTAGAAAAAGGCATTTAACCGGGTTCCCCATCAACTCATCTGGTATTGGCTCCGTATGCATGGTGTCATGTCCCAGAGGAATATGTCCATTGGGTTCAGCTCCTCTACCATAACTCTATAAGCTTTGTCCGCTGTGCAGCTGGCATCACAGTACAATTTGATATTCGAGTGAGTGTTCATCATGGATCTGTCCTGTCACCACTCCTGTTTATCCTGTGAATGGACACAGTAATCGCGGACCTGCAGACACCACGTCCATTGACCCTTCTCTATGCAAATGGCATTATGCTAGTTAGCGATTCACGAAAGAGACTTAATGAATTGGTCACCCAGTCGAAAACAAAGCTGGAAACATTTGGATTGCGGGTATACATCGCAAAAACAGAGTTCCTGGAGTGCAGCACCTAGTCAAATGGGACAACATTGGTTGACAACATTGCACTACTGATGACATCTGCGTTCCATGATAGTGACTCCCGCATGACAGCTGACCGTGACACACTTATAGAAGCTCAATCTCGAGTAAGACCACCTGGTTGAAGTGACGCCAGGTCATGGGCGGTGTCCTTTGTCACAGCAAGTACCCCTGTGTCTGAAATTGAAGATCTACTGCATAGTCGTTCTTCCAGTGATACTGTATGGAGTGGAACGTAGGGGGGTGACAAAGAGACATGAGCAGATCCTGCACATAATGGCGATGTGTGTGCTCAGTTGGACGCCGGGAGTCATGCGACTAGACCACGCTAAGAACTAAGCGGTCAGGAACACACTTATAATAGCCCCGATTCCGATAAAATGAGACAGGAGTAATTTAGATGGTATGGTCATGTGGCCAGACCAGATCCAGAATCTATCGTGAAGCGAGCACTTAACGCTCGGCCCAGATGGACAATGGCCTCGAGGCCGACCTCTAAAACGGTGTAGGTACTCTCTGGGGGAGGGCAGTAGAGGTGCAGGTCTTGCGGATTCTGAAGACCGGGCAAAATGGAGGACGAAATGCAAAAAAAAAAAAAAAAAAAAAAAAAAAGAGAGAGAAGAGAGAGAGAGAGATCTCACTTACGATGGGAAGAATACCAGGAATAAGATGAAGGCCTGTCATGCACCTCCGAGGGGATGCTTAATAAACAAATGGAGCATCACTAGAATGAAATGAATATGGGGAAATCGGAGATCCCGGTGAAAACCAGTCCTATCTCTGCATTATACAGCACAAATACTACATATAATCACCAGGTTCGAATGCAGGAACAGCGTTAAAGACCGATTGCTCACTGTTTTAGACACGAAGGGGCCACAAGAGTTTAATTAAAATAAATAGAAATCTGAACAATCAAATCACACCTCATAATTAAATTAATTAACACCTTACTTAGGTGATTCATAGCAGGCCTAGTTTGATCCTCAACACTATTAAGCGGAATTGCTACTGTTATTGAGTCTTAAATTTTAAACCTATAAAACAATAATAATACGAGGGCTGTGAATACAGTAATGGCAATATTGATAGAACGCAATATTTAATGAATTAAGAAGTACAATTGCATTATATTCCTTCATTGTAGTCACCCGCAAACTCTATTAACGTTTGCCAAATGTCGAGAAGCTGTTGGGGACCGTTGGCAAGGCGTTCTCTGTTGATGACAGCGACGGAGCGCCCTACTACCGGAGTAGGCCCTACGGATGCCACGCCAGGAAGTCGGCGGCCTCAGATGGGTTCCTTCAACTTGGGAAAGAGGTCGAAGTCCCAAGGACTCATGTCCTGTGAATACGGAGGCTGTGCTGTGCAAATCCGCAGTTTCATTTCGATCCGCACGAAACGCCTTGACCCAACGTGCAACCGTCATATACGGTAATGCATTCTCGTAACAGGCTTCACGTAATCCTCGATTACATTCGGATGCATTTTGCCACGGGCAACCTCGATTTTAATCCCCGAACGCTGATCACCGTTTGAAATCATGCTTTATAGCAGTGAAATCGACACTCTTCACTTCAACGCTACACCGCATACACACTCCCAACTGGATGCCCGTTAAAATGCACACTCCTCGTCGACAACAGCGCTATCTGACCACTCCCATATCCTATTTGCGCATGCCCGATCTCCTGGGAGTGTCTGGACTACGTTCCCACTACTTTATGCACAGTCCTCGTATATTCAAAGGTTAATAAGAATTTCCTTCCAATATGAAAACTACGAAAATGTTTCGGATTCCTTCATGATGTTTACATCGTTTTTTACACCACCTTTAAAACTTTTGCATTTACAGAAAACGAAGACATTTTAATTTTAATCTACACACCGTACTAGAGATTTAGTGTCTCGAGCATTAGAAAATAAGAAATTAAATATCATAATGGAAACAAATATGTATTAAAACAGACGAGTTTACAGTTTTACATTATTCTTAATCTTGAAATTATAAATCACAGGACCAATAACTTTATACCTCTCATTTCGAGAGAAGATGGATTCGAGACTAACCCTCTGCACTCCTAAAATGGTTTTCTATTATTTTCCATTTTCACACCGTGTAACTTAATTAAGGCCACTGTCTCTACCTTCTCAGTACGGCTCCTCTACTTTCCCATCATCGACGAAAACTGCAGTTGTTAGTGCGACATTAAGTATGTAGCAAAAATTAGCTCGCATGCACTGCAATTCGTGGTCACTTTAGTAAGAAGTAAGCACTCTACGAATAAACTGTCCCTCCCTAGAAACAAGAAATACGGTTCCACAGAGCCGTCGCAAGTGAAGGCCGAGCAGGGAGATGCTACAAGCTAGGGCCGATTATGTTATGACAGGGGCGAATTTTGAAAATTTGTTTAGGGATTACGTGGGCCTCACAACCGATATTTTCGAAAACTGAAGTCTATTCGTGATCAAAAAATTAAATGAACACCAGGGGTTGGGCCTTTAAATATTTGTGTTCTCTATCTCTCTCACTCTATTCATTCCTCTTCAAGGTAAAGTTGTCGGTGCTGTTAACAGAAGGGGGTAACTATTGCCATTATTTATGCTGAACCGACGACAGGCATAATTATTGTCATTTTATTTTATAACGCCTCAATTTGTGTTCTGTTGCTAAGTAAATAGTAAATTAATTAAAATTCACAGTGATATTTTATACTGCAGTAGCAAGATACCCGTGCTTCGCTACGGATTTAAACTGAAAATTATTATTCAAAGTTTTACATTTTGGAGCTTCCACTGTCAGCTAAGCCTGTAAAATACGCCCTCAGTTGGTACGTCAAACGGTTTTGGAGGAATGATGATATTTATTTTCTGATCTAACCCCCATACGAAAGAATTTGAGTGTTTAAAATCCTATCTTGTTTAACATCTGGGATATAAAAGCGACCAAACTGTGAAATTTTGATTTCGTTCGTTGAACATTAATGGAGGAATGAACGCTTTTTTAAGGAGTGAATGTTTTAAAATATTTATTAACTACTAGGATAAAGAGGACCGACCTTCATGAAAAAATAAGTTAGTGCCTAAAACAGTTTCGGAAGAATGGATATTGTGATAGTACATATATCAAACCCTCGCACTGTATTCAGAAGTGAGAGATATTATTGTCATTATTCCTATTATTATTAACATTATTATCAGTATTTCAGTTGTATATTTTGTTATTAATATTTTAGACTGGAAGGTCTCTATATATGATATGAGTAATTTGTTTTGTACAAACGGATGGGAAAACAGTGTTATTTTCAACTTGAAAAGTTCGTATGAGTCCGTTGATGTTGTTATTATCATGCGGACATCCCAAAATCCGATGAGATGGCCTCGTTATTATCTTGTGACACGGAAGAGGTTCAGCGCGTGGTCTTGACAAGAGGATCTACTCTTGATTGGATGGCCAGAATAAATCTCGACGTATCATTTGAGAGAAACGGGAACCTGAGGTCTATATAGGCATGTGATCAAACAGTAAGAAGCATACTGGACTTGACTTCAAGCAGCAGACGATGTAACTTTTGTGGAACGTGGTCTTATTATGTTTCTGATGTGTGGTAATAACCTACAACTGTGGAGTGCTTAGGCACTTGGTATTGTATCGCTTGTGGCGGCTTGGTATTATATGTTGGTGAGAGCTATGGAGTACTGTATTTCAGACCTTCCACTATTTATGTTGTGGAACAGCAAACGTGTGTTGCTCAAGTGACTGTATCTTTAAACCAAGTGTTAGAGTGAGTGAACACAGTATTATAAAGCTACAGTATCTGTGTGTTATAATAAGTGCGATTTATGAGAATGTGCAAGCTGTGTTGATACACAGAGACAGTGAGGGGTATTCATCCACACACATATATATATATATATATATATATATATATATCAAACCCTCGCACTGTATTCAGAAGTGAGAGATATTATTGTCATTATTCCTATTATTATTAACATTATTATCAGTATGTTATATATATGCTTAGTAATGAACTTTCAACGGACGAACTACAAATGGTAGCTTGGTCTTCGCTTTTGGTTTTCCACTGTTTTGTTGTTTTTGTTGTTGCTGTTGTAAATATGGAGTCTTCCAGCGGTAGTTTGTGAGTGTATTTGTGTATATTTCTATGTGTTGAGATGCTCATGCACGAATGTCATTTAGAATATAGTTAGTTATTTTCGAATCAGTGGAGTTGTTGATGAGCATAGGTGCAGTTCCTACCTATTTAGTCGTTTATAGGAGGTTAGGTAAGGCCTGAAGCAGATGTACTAGTACGCAGCTACATGTACACGCCCTGGGAGAGAAAGAATTTTCAAGCTCTATCAAAATTCGAGAGATCCATTCTGGTGAACTCGCGCCCATACTACGATCATTTCGATTAATTATTTTTAATAATTTAATTTATTTTAGAGAGTTTTTCAGTTATGTATGCTATATTTTGAACTAGATTACAATTTACACTCAAGCGTGAGGCGATGACGTCTTATTTTATTCGTATTTAATTTAAGAATTACAATATTGTGTTTCTGAGAGTCAACCACAATCTAAACCACTTAGGGGAGAAATATTTTGAAGTATACGATATTTTATACCTAAAACATAAAAGAACACCCTTCTCGTAAAATTACAACTTTGTACGTCAAAGGGTTATGGAAGGGTGAATAATTTCGTTTACAGAGCAAACCTCATTTAACACTTTAGGGTGGGAACGTTAAAGAGTATTTCCTATTTCACACCTAGGATTTGGAATTTGAATTTTGTATTCGTACGTTGAACCGTTTCGGAGAAAGGAATGAATATATTTGTTTTCGGTTCCTAACCGCCATTTAACTTTCTGTGCGGTTAAATGTGTTTCAAAACTTCTGTTATTTAACACCTAGGATATCATTTGAAATTTTAACTTCATAATTCAAACGGTTTCATATAAATGCATATTTTTGTCATCATACCTCACCCCCCAGTCAAAACCCCCTTAGGGGTGTATTGTTTTAAGTCCACTTCTTACTTGTACCCTCATAAAAGTAATTCAACTCTTTTATACCCAGTTACGTTGATTCCAAGCCCCTCCCCCACCAGAAAATACGTGCGTCTCTTTTTTAAAGGAGATTCCAAATACCAATTTTCTCGTCCGTAACATCCTTCGTTATTGAGATATAAGCATCCTCAATCAAAGAATTCAACCCATTTTTCAATTCATTTATCCACCCTTAATTGGATTTACAGAAAACAAAAGAATATGTGTTCCTTTATTTTCAAAGAGATTCCAAATACAAATTTTCAAGTCTGTGTCACCTTCAGTTTTTGAGATACGTGTATCCTCATAAAACTAACTCAACCCCTTTTACAGTCCTTTATACAACTCCCGAAACAAGAAATACGCCTTATTTTAATTTTAAAAGATTAAAAATACCAATTTTCACGTCTGTAATATGTGGTAATTTTTTAGACGTACTGCAGATACGGTATGCTCATTTTAAACATTCATCCACTTTAACACTTCCTGTTAAGTATATTTTCAGAAAACAAATTATGCGTGTTCCTTTACAGGAGATTCCAAGTACCAATTTCCACGTCCGTAACATCTTCAGTATTTGACACATAAGTATTCTCATAAAAAGAATTCAACTCTTTTTCAGTTTTTTTCACCCACTCCACCCCCTTAAGTGGATTTTCCGAAAACAAAAGAATACGTGTTTCTTTATTTTCAAAGGATTCCAAATACAAATTTTCATGTCTTTAATATCTTCAGTTTTTGAGATATAAGTATCCTCATAAAAAGAGTTCAACCCCCTTTTCTGTCCTTTTTCAACCCCCTTAAGCGAATTTTCCGAAAACAAAAGAATACGTGTTTCTTTATTTTCAAAGGATTCCAAATACAAATTTTCATGTCTTTAATATCTTCAGTTTTTGAGATATAAGTATCCTCATAAAAAGAGTTCAACCCCCTTTTCTGTCCTTTTTCAACCCCCTTAAGCGAATTTTCCGAAAAAAATATTTATTTCTTTGTTTTCAAAGGAGATTCCAAATATCAGTTTTCACGTCTGTAATATCATCAGTTTTGGAGATACCAGTATAATAAGAAAAATAATTCAACCTCTTTTTCAGTCATTTTAACCCCCTCCCCTAAGTGTTTTTTGAAAACAAAAATACATGTTTCTTTATTTTTAAAGAAGATTCCAAATACCAATTTTCACGTCTGTAGTATCATCATTTTTGGTGATACCAGCATACTAATAAAATAATTCAACCCTTTTTCAGTCATCCCCCCCCCCCCTAAAGTTTTTCCGAAAACAAAAATACATGTAATTTTTTAAAATGAGATTAAAAATACCAATTTTCACGTTTGTAATATGTTAAGTTTTCGAGATATACTATACATATGCTCATTTCATAAATTCACCCCCTTTAACACTTTCCCTTAAGTGTATTTTCAGAAAACAAATTATGCGTGCTCCTTTACTTTTACGGGAGATTCCAAATACCGGTACCAATTTTCACGTCTGTAACATGTTACGTTTTTTAGATATATCGTAGATATATTCATTTTAAAAATTCATCCCCTTTTCACTCTCGTTTACCCCCTCTTAAGAAGATTTTCCAAAATAAAAAATACGTGTTTCTTTATTTTTAAAGAATATTTCAATACCAATATTCAAGACTGTAACATCTTCATTTTTTGAGATATAGGTATCTTCCTAAAATGCATTCAGCCCCGTTTTCACCTTTTTCCACAAGAGAATTTTACGAATACAAAATAATACGTGTTTCCTTTATTTTAAGGAAGATTACAAATACCAATTTTCACGTCTTTACATGTTAAGTTTTGAGATATAGTTATCACTCATTTTAAAACTCACCGCCTCCCGTTTTCACCACCTTAGCGATGGAATATCCCAAAATCCTCCCTTAGTGAGCACCTACATTGTAATATAAATGTATCCTCAATATTTCATTTCTTTATGTCCAATAGTTTTGGGTCGGCGATGATGAGTCAGTCAGTCAGTCAGTCAGTCAGTTAGTCAGGACATGTTATTTTATATGTATACAAATAGATTATCATATCACCCTAGACACTGATGCTCTCTTTTATTTTTGTAAATGTTCAAAATTTTAACATATTTCTATTTTAATCTGACCTTTGGGGCGGCGGCGTTTCCCCATCGCCCCCTTGTGGATCCGCGCCTGAACAATCTGGTTCTGGAATTGTAAATTGCTGAGTTATTCATGTCTATTTCAGGTAGTGCACTCCAAAACGTCTTAAAATTGCTAAAACGAAACCTGGGATACTTCCTACAATTGTTTCTTCTTGCTAGTGGCTGTACGTCGCGCCGACACAGATAGGTATTATGGCGACGATGGGATAGGAAAGGCCTAGGAGTGAGAAGGAAGCGGCCGTGGCCTTAATTAAGGTACAGCCCCAGCATTTGCCTAGTGTGAAAATGGGAAACCACGGAAAACCATCTTCCTACAATTGTAACATGTGTAACCATGTTGCAGGTAAATTGATATTGACCTGAGCATATCTTCAACACTCTCGATTGCTGTAGTGCTAATCCAAAGTGGCCGTATCTGTTAAGATTGTTTAAACTTCCATGCATGACGACGCTCCCATACATTTCAGTTCCTGAGCCCACAGGCACCAAAATACATGTTATCAATAGTACTTGATAGGTAAAAGTGGATTAATTGCTTGGCCCTCGTGTTCTCCTGGTTTGAACCCACTAGACATTTTCATGTGGAAGGTTACTTAAAGTCTTTGTTGTGTCTGACGATGCATCAATACTCCCTGAGTGAATTGTGGCTGCTTGTCAGATAGTACTCACCACACGAGGAATTTTTTAGCGTGTTCAGAACACAATGCGAAGACAAGCAGAGACCTGTATTTAGGCAAGAGGTGGACAGTTTTAACACTTCATGTGACATGTGAACAAAGTGTTCCAGCGGATGTTAAATACGTTTTCAGTGCAACATCTTTTATGACACATATGGCAAATATAATTGTAACAGTAAGCCGTGTTGAGCAGGCCTGCTATGAATAAAGTCTGATAACTCAGTAATTATGCATTTCTGGACCCATGTTGTTGTAATATTTTATTATTCCCTCCATACGAGTAATCCATTCCTGAAGTTTTGCCCAGACATTTCGTTACACCCTCTATAGGCTATTTCAGAGTGTTGAGTTTGTCCTTTAGGGTTGAACTGGGCAACTTCCATGCTTATGTTGATGTCTACGTATTTTTTCCCTTTGCCTAGTGAGTAGACGGTAACTGTGGGTTTGATGACATATTTAAGTGATCTGATGTGTTCTGTGTATCTCGTTTTAAAACTTCGACTTGCTCATCCAAATTAAATTTGGGGCATTCTCTGCATTTGAGTTCATAAATATTTGGTAAGTTACAGGCCTATATTCTGGATGTAGCTTGTGGATTGAATTCTGTTCTTTGTTTCAAATGCCGCCTTATATTCTATTCTGAGTTTCTGGGCAAGTAGGTAAGAGAAAGAGAGAGTGTGTGCACACCTTTTCTTTTTTGTTAGTGATTTGACGATGCACTAACACATACTATATTTTGGTGACGATGGAATCAAGAAGGGTTAGGATTTAGAACGAAGCAGCTGTGACCTTTATTAAATTATAGCCTTCGCGTTTACCTGGTGTGAAAATGGGAAACCACAGAAAACCATTTTCAGAAATGCCAACCTCCTACTGAATGCAAGCTTACATCTACACGGCTCGTATCGCGCAGCTAGCTAGCTCGGTGAAGGGGGTGATTACATTTTGGGATATTGCAGGTCACCAAGTCAGTATATTCAGCTGTCAATATCAGTAAACCATTTTTATCGACGTGAGGTGTGCCATGCTGAGTGACTCAGACGGTAAAGAGCTGGCTTTTCTAAAGCCAAGTTTTCGATTTCGGCTCAGTCCAGTAGTGTTTGAAAATGCCCAGATACGCCAGCCTGATGTCTGTAAATTTACTGGCACATAAAATAACTCCTGCGGAACGTAAAACCAATAACATTATTATGGGGTGAGGTGTCTATGGTAATTAGTATGTTGAGTCCTCAACCCAAAGGCTGACTGGATTCCCAATAGATTCAACATCAGTTTATATTGTTAGTCTAGTTATCACTTTCTTAGTGCTGGGAGTGTCGGGGGACATGCTTGGCACTTCAGTTCCATAGCCACTTATCCCGGTACACCCCATGGGGGTAGGCTTCATATACCGCTGTGTGAGGGTGTTTGTTGTCTGTGGGTCTAGCTTAGATGTAATTATACGGGCTAGGAATGGGAAGGAGAATGGGCCTTGAGAAAGGTACCATCCCATGCTTTTCCCTGAAGTTGAAAAGGGAAACAACGGAAAACCATTTCGACGATGGCCGACGGGTGATTCGGACCCAGCTGTCCCCCTAGTACAGAGATAGTAGTCATAACTGGCCATACCACAATGCACTGAGCTAACCTGTGAGAAGGCGTACAGGAAAACCGAGGAGCGTGGCAGTTTGCCGTTACATTCCTCACCGGAACAAAAGGTGCTATTACATATCAGTGTGTCCGACTCGTTGGCTGAATGGTCAGCGTCCTGGCCTTTGGTTCAGAGGATCCCGGGTTCGATTCCCGGCCTGGTGGGGGATTTTAACGTTCATTGGTTAATTCCAGTGGCTCGGGGGCTGGGTATTTGTGCTGTCCCCAACATCCCTGCAACTCACACCACACATGACACTATCCCACACCACAATAACATGCAGTTACCTACACATGGCAGATGCCGCCCACCCTCATTGGAGGGTCTGCCTAGCAAGGGCTGCACTCCGCTAGAAATAGCCGCACGAAATTAAAAATAAAGACATATCAGTGTGCCGTGCACACTGAAAACAAACACTGGCCGATCCAATGAGCGACACTTTCACACCATTCATCACGGAGACTGTCTACAGAAGGAATTTTGTTACCAGCGGCGAACTTCCGCCTAGGGTCCCATCCTCGGAGAGGACTCCGGCCATGGAACAAAATCCTATACATTGAGGACGCAGAAAATAATGTACTTTTTTCAAACGAAATAGAAAATTAGTTATGTACCATACTTAATTTAGAAACAGACATTCTCGTAGAGTATTAAGAGTTCTGTGTGGGTTACTATTTAAGCTAAAAGACTACGTGACTAACTATTAGGCATTATCCTCTCAATTTTTAGAAATTAGCGATGTCTTGACGCCCACAAAAACTGAGCAGTTCAAGAAAAGGAAAGGGAGTGAGGAGGGACGGGTTCAGAGTTACTGTCTTCAATGTCATTGTCGACAGGTTGATTGCAGAACTTCAGAGACATGGCTCTGTTTGCTAGAAATTAAGCAAAAATTTTAACTTCCTTGCAAAGCTAAGTAATGTGGAATCTCAAGACGTCCCGTGACTGAGCACAGAACCTGGACGCCTTCTGTTCTGGGGATATGGACGTTACTTTAGAAAACGCTTGTTTACACTTGTGAGTTCATTTTCTTGTCCGCTGAGGATTCAGGGCAAAGGTGGTCGCCACTGGAGCTATACAAATACCTATATGCTGGGAAAAGGCTTTTTGGACATTTATCTAAACGTGGGAATAGAGCTCCCGGATGCTGTTGTATGCACCAGGGTCAAACTGTTCGGCAGAACGGTCATTTTTTTTTTTTTTTTTGCTAGTGGCTTTACGTCGCACCGACACAGATAGGTCTTATGGCGACAATGTGATAGGAAATGCCTAGGAGTTGGAAGGAAGCGGCCGTAGCCTTAATTAAGGTACATCCCCAGCATTTGCCTGGTGTGAAAATGGGAAACCACGGGAAACCATCTTCAGGACTGCCAGCAGTGGGATTCGAACCCACTATCTCCCGGATACAAGCTCACACCCGCGCGCACGGCCAACTCGCCCGGTACGATCATTTTCAGCGCTAAAGAGAGTAAAGAATTATTTCAAATCTACCGCAGAATAAACACGTTTAATTACCTCTCTGTGCTGGACATGGGAATGAGAAATATGCAGTCTGCGGACTATTTCAAATTTATCACAGAATAGAACAGGTTTAATTAACTCTGTGCTGGACGTGAGAATCAGAAATATGCAGTCTGCGGACTATAGTGAGATCATCCTTTCCTTTGCAGAGAAGGAAGGCAGCAGTTTTATAATGTAGTTGTATAATGTAAAAATTTAAATGTATAAAAATGTAGCCTATACTGTAACTGTGTAATATAGGCCTATACATTAAACAAATTCAATTTTTTGGGGGCTAAATTATCAAAACTATTAACTGCCTAGATGCTCCTGGGTCTCTATGTCAAGCCCTGTGTGTTCCTGAAACCATCTCTGCTACTTTTATTCTGTCAAAGCCAAGGGCGAGACAGATACAGGTACGGTATATGAAAGTAACACACGTGATGTAGCGTACACCAGAAGATATATTGCGGTATCACACCAGAGATGTTTCTGGGAAGTGCAGTAGATTGGATAACTGTAAGCATTTGAACCTGGTATTGGTGTATGTCATAGAATCTTAAATAATGCATTAATCCAGTCTTGTCCTGAGAGAATATAAAGAAATATCAAGAAGCCACACTCACGATTGCCACTGAAGGTCAGCAAAAGAAAACAAATAGTGTAACACAGTACAATGAAAGGTACGGTATCCTAGATCGAAACGAAAAGACATAACAATTTTCCTCTTTACTTTAAAGAAATTTTATATGAGAGTTTGTATTGTGGAAGCACTATCAAATTTATTTTCTAGATGAATTCCTACTTATGAAATAATGTTAAGACCCGCGGGATCTCCGCCATGGATGAAGTAATTTTTCACTTCTCTCGCCGTATTAACGGCGCCCTTACATGGAATCACATCATGAGCTTTCATTTGCATCCTCATCCTCCTCATTCGTGTCTGACGTAGTAGTATCAGCACACACATTGAACATTACTGTGTACACAGCATAATCAGTGGACTAGAAATCTGTTGCCCCGTCACCAAACATTTTTAGAAATTCGCACAAGTTCAGATTTAGCACTTTCATATTGACATTCTTCCCTTCCGGAACCATCTCCGTATAAAAATTTATCCAGTAGTACGTATTTTGCTGTGACCGCGTCCGTTATTGAAAATATCCGCTATTCAGAAGTATCGAGAAGTTGCACTGTGATAATGATGTTATTGTTTTAACGTCCCACAAACTACTTTCCCGATTTATAGAGACGCCGAGGTGCCGGAATTTTGTCTCGTATGAATTCCTTTACGAGCCGGTAAATATACTGACAGGAAATTGACGTATTTGAGCATCTTGAAATACCACTGTACTCAGGCAGGATCGAACCTGCCAACTTGGGCTCAGAATGCCAGCTCTTCTACCGTCTGAGCCACTCAGCCCGGCTATATAATTATACTTATTATTAACTGAAACTCTTTGTTAGTTTCTCACATGGAAGTGGCCAGGAATAATATTAGCCTAATAATCCTAGTAGGCCCTATCGATAATAATGGTACAATATTATTAATGTAAACGCAATTACAATATTGGTAAATTGCATTTGATTGACCAGTATTAAATATGACCTCCACTCCCAACTGACGAAATTCTTCGTACGCCACTGGTAGGTGTATGTCAATCATATTCATTCGAGCTTTTATTCCAATATATGATGTTACATACTTTGGTAAAATTCCTTTCCGTTCGTTGAAAACAGCAGAGGCAACTACACGTTCACAGGTCTCGAGCGCTATGTTTAGAATTGCGTAATGTCCCTAACAACAATGCGGATGTTTTTTTAGGAAAGAGGCAGAGCTTCCCACAGTGTATATTCTCATCGTTCCGGTTTTTCACCTTACCGTTAAACAGAAATTTTTGTTCATGTAACCAGACGAGCTGAAATTAGGCCAACTTATAACATTAAAATATCATGTGTCACATTTTCCGAATACCATGGAGAAAAGTGCAAACGGTTCGTACTTACTTCAAGGAGAGGACAACAAAAGCACGAGAGGATGAAGTTGAAAAATTTGTATTCAGTATTATAGAAGAGAGTGGTGTGACTGTCACCTCCTCAACTCACCGGGCCGAACGAGTAGGCTGCGCGGTATGGATCCTGTGGATGTAAGACTGTGTTCGGGAGATGAGTTCGAACCCCTTCATGCCCAACCCTGAAAATAGTTTTCTAAGGTTTTCGTTTTTCGTACCATGCAAATACCGGGACTGTGCATTGATTATGGCCATGGACAATTCCTTCCCCGTCGTAGCCTTTTTCCATCCAAGTACTGTATTGCCGAAAACTTGGATGTGTTAGTACGACTTTAACCTACCAGAAAATGAAAGAATATCAAGCAACAGTAGATACTGTAGACCAGAAGGGCAACTTGCATTACCGGTACATGAACATTCCAGTAGGTCGTAATCTTGGAAAATGCAGCGCTAAATTCTGTTCTCTTTTCCCGCCCCGATTTTGTCGGATTGCTTTATTTTCGAAAACTATTATGCGTCCCACCAGGACTTCCAAAGCACCCGGAATGTCCTTAGGCATACCTCTTTGACTACATAGGCCTACATACACTAGACGTGAAAAGTAACATACTAGTAAAGTAGGAATTTCGTAACACTGTTTCTTCCTTTAGTGGCTATTTTGCTAGCAATTTTTAAAATATGCAGATACGGGTATTTCAACAGTGAGTTTTATTGGCTGATTGCTAACATCAAGTCAAAACGCCATGACGCTGCCGGCAATAATTCACAAGTTATTAATGTACGATGGTTGCTGTTGCATTATAAGCAACTAAAATGAAAAAGTAGGGTAGCATTATGGTAATTACATTTTTAAAATGTTCAGTAAATTTGAAAAATACAGCAAGTGTAGAATATAGTACGATAGTTAAACTATAAGGCGAAAATATGGATGCCTGTAAGATATATAATTTAAAACTTGTTATGAATAGATGATAATGAATATATGGCATAGTGTGTTCTACTCCCCTTTCGGTAAAATGCGAAGGGGTTGGAGCCATATACATTAATTAGCTGTTACCCACGGCTTCGCTCGCGTGAATTTCGTAATTTCATAAATGTAAGACATTATGTGGAAATCCCTAAAGTATAAAAACTCACCGAAAAATGAAGTTTCCTTTACTTAAGGACCTATTTGTAAACCACGTATGTGGTATTGCAATTTGGGGCTAAGATGACCAGGCTACTGGCAGAGCTAACTCTGGAACATGCGACCCACCAGGACTTCCACGGCACCCGCAATGTCCCTAGGCATACCTCTTTGAATTTAGAAACACTATTTCTTCCTTACGTACATACATACATACATACATACATACATACATACATACATACATACATACATACATACATACATACATACATACATACATACATACATACATACATACATTACATACATACATTATCATTATAGACCGTTGTGCCTTTCAGCGTTCAGTCTACAAGCCTCTGTTAATTTACTAAACGTCGCCACAATCCTCTATTTGCAACTAATGCTGTGGCCTCATTTAGTTCTATACCTATTATCTTTAAATCGTTAGAAACTGAGTCTAACCATCGTCGTCTTGGTCTCCCTCTACTTCTCTTACCCTCCGTAACAGAGCCCATTATTCTCCTAGGTAATTCATCCTTCTCCATTCGCCTCACATGACCATACCACCAAAGTCGGTTTATGCGTACAGCTTCATCCATCGAGTTAATTCCAAAATTAGCCTTTATCTCCTCATTCCGACTACCCTCCTGCTATTGTTCCCACCTGTTTGTACCAGCAATCATTCTCGCGTACTTTCATGTCTGTTGTTTCTGACTTATAAGATATCCTGAGTCCACCCAGCTTTCGCTCCCGTAAAGCAAACTTGGTCTGAAAACAGAGCGATGTAAAGGTAGTTTCGTCTCGGAGCTGATTTCCTTCTTACAGAATACTGTTGATCGCAACTGCGAGCTCACTGCATTAGCTTTACTACACCTTGCTTCAGTCTCACTATATTACCATCCTGGGAGCACACACAACCTCGAAATTATCGACCTGTTCTAGCTTTGTATCACCAATCTGACATTCAATTCTGTTGAATTTCTTACCTACTTTCATCAGCTTAGTCTTCGAAAGGCTAATTTTCATACCATACTCATTGCACCTATTTTCAAGTTCCAAGATATTAGACTGCAGGCTTTCGGCACAATCTGCCGTTAAGACCAAGTCGTCAGCATAGGCCAGACTGCTTACTACATTTCCACCTAGTTGAATCCCTCCCTGACACTTTATACCTTTCAGCAGATGATCCATATAAACTACGAACAGCAAAGGTGAAAGATTTCAGCCTTATCTAACCCCTGTTAATACCCTGAAACAAGAACTCATTCTACCATCAATTCTCACTGAAGCCCAAATGTCTTGCCTTTGATTGATTTTAATAACCTACCTTTAATTCCATAGTCCCCCAGTATGGCGAACATCTTTTCTTTCGGTACCCTGACATGTGTTTTCTCTAGATCTACGAAAAATAAACACAACTGCCTATTCCTATCGTAGCATTTCTCAATTACCTGGCGCATACTGAAAATCTGATCCTCTGTGGTCTGAAACCACACTGGTTTTCATCCAACTTCCTCTCAACCACTGATCACACCCTCCCTTCCAAGATTCCAGTGAATACTTTGCCAGGTATACTAATCAATGAGATACCTCGATAGCTGTTGCATTCCTTCGTGTTCGCTTGCTTATAGATAGGTGTAATTACTGCTTTTGTCCAATCTGAAGGTACCTTACCAACACTCCATGCTAATCTTACTACTCTATGAAGCCATTTCATCCCTTCCTTCCCACTATACTTCACCATTTCAGGTCTAATTTCATCTATTCCTGCTGCTTTATGACAGTGGAGTTTATTTACCATCCTTTCCACTTCCTCAAGCATAATTTCACCAACAGCATTTTCCTCCTCCCCATGAGCTCGGCTGTTCGCAACACCACCAGGAAGATTTCCTTTTACGTTGAGAAGATGTTCAAAATATTTCCTCCACCTCTCCAGTGATTCCCTGGGATCTATTATGAGTTCACCTGAATTACTCAAAACACTGTTCGTTTCCTTTTTGCCTCCTTTCCTAAGATTCTTTATTACTGTCCAGAAAGGTTTCCCTATTGCTTAACTTAGCCTTTCCAGGTTATTACCAAAATCTTCCCACGATTTCTTTTCGGATTCAACAACTATTTGTTTCGCTCTGCTTCTGACATCTACGTAAAAAATTCCTGTCTGCCTCGGCCCTTGTTTGGATCCATTTCTAGTAAGCCTTCTTTTTACGTTTACAAGCTGCTCTGACTTCATCATTCCACCAAGATGTTCGCCTTTTCCCATCTTTACACACAGTTGTTCCTAGGCATTCCCTTGATGTTTCTACTAAAGCATCCCTGCATGCCACCCATTCTCTTTCTATATCTTGAAACTGATTGCTCTCTACTGTTCGAAACTTCTCACTAATCATATCCATGTACTTGTGTCTAATTTCCTCGTCCTGGAGATTTTCTACCCTTATTCGTTTGCAGACAGATTTCATTTTCTCTACCTTAGGCCTAGAGATACTTGCTTCAGCACAGATCAGATAGTGGTCTGTATCATCGAAAAATCCCCAGAAAACTCGTAAATTCCCAACAAATTTCCTGAATTGGAAGTCGGTTAAGATATATATACTATCATGGATCTGGTATCCCTAGCCTCCCATGTGTAGCGGTGACTAGCCTTATGCTTGAAGAATCTATTCGTAACTGCTAAACCCATACTAGCACACAAGTCCAGCAAACGCTTCCCATTCGCATTAGCTTCCATATCGTCCCCACATTTACGAATCAGCCTTTCGTATCCTTCAGTTCTATGTCACACTCTCGCATTGAAATCGCCCATTAGCACTATTCTATCCTTGCTGTTGACCCTGACCACGATGTCACTCAATGCCTTATAAAACTTGTCAACGTCATCCTTATCTGCACTCTCACATGGTGAATACACTGAGACAATTCTCGTCCTAATTCCTCCAACTGCCAAATCTACCCACATTATTCGCTGATTTACGTGCCTAACAGAAACTATGTTGCGTGCAATGGTATTCCTGATAACCAGCCCTACCCCATATTCTGGTCTTCCCTTTCTAACACCCGTCAAGTACATTTTATAATCTCCTATCTCTTCCTCGTAATCTGCCCTTACCCGAATATCATTTACTCCTAGCATATCCAGTGGCATCCTCCTTGCTGACTCAGCCAGTTCTACTTTCTTTCTTCCATAAGCCCCATGAATATTGATAGCTCCCCATCGAATTCCGTTTCGTTCGCCAAGTTGTTTCCAAGGAGTCCCTCGCCTGTGAAATGGGAGTGGGACTCTGTTACTCCCATAGGTCCGAGGCTTGCTTAAAATGTTCTGAACTCGGTAAATTCATGAAGCAGGATGCTACGCTACTTCCACATAGTCCAAGTGAGGATCTCTCCTCTAACGGGTTATGGACCGCCTGTGGATTGCATAGTCCTAGCCGCCTGAGCACAAGGGCGGTCATGACTCAAAGTATGTCCGAGATGCCCACTCCCATTCCATAGCAACTGGTATCCCGACTCTCAGGACCACTTACGAGGCCATTCAGTTGTTGCCCATGGTTCACAAACTAGGACGTGACTACAGTAACCCACACCTTCCTTTAAGGGCTATTTTCCTAGCAATTTTCAAAATATACAGATACGAGTATTTCAACAGTTATTTTAATTGGCTGATTGCGAACATCAAGTCAAAACAACATGACGCTGCCGACAATAATTCATGAGTTATTAATGTACGTATGAGAAAGAGTCCTCTCTCAAGTCGGAAAAAATACGCTTTTCTTTATTTTTGAAGGAGATTCAAAACACCTATTTCCACAGCTGTAATATCTTCAGTTTTTGAGGTACAAATATCCCCAAAAGAGAATTCAAACCTCTTATCAGTTCTTCCCCCCCCCGGACCTAAGTGAATTTTCCGGAAACGAAAATACGTGTTCTTTAAAGGAGATTCCAAATACCAATTTTCACGTCTATGATGTGTAAGTATACAAGTATCCTTACAAAAATAATTCAACTACGTTTTCGCTTCTTTTAACCCCTGTAAAGTGGCTCTTCCTAAAGTAAAATAATACGTGTCCGTTTATTTTTAAAGGAGATTACAAATAGCTATTTACACATCCTCATAAACAGAAATCTACTCCTTCTTGACTTATTTTCACCTCCCCCCTTAAGTCGATTTACCGAAAACAAAGAATACGTTTTTCTTTATTTTAAAGGAGATTCCAAATACCGATTTTCACGTCTGTAACATGTTAAGTTTATGAGATAGACTCATTTTGAGAATTCAACCGATTTTTCTATTCTTTTCATCCCTTTAAGCGGATTCTCCGAAAATAGTATAAAAAGAATTCAACTCCCCCTCACTTCTTTTCAACTCCCCTCCCCTTAAGTGGATTTTCCGAAAACAAAACAAAAAAGCGCGTTCCTTTATTTTTGAAGGAGATTCCAAATACCAATTTTAACGTTCTGTACAAGTTCAGTTTTTAAGATAGAAGTATCCTCATAAAAATAATTCAACTCCTTCTTCCCTACTTTCCACCCCCCACTCCATAAGTGTATTTTCCGGAAAAATACGCGCTTCTTCATATTCAAAGGAAGATGCAAATACCAATTTTTACATCTGTAACACGTTAAGATTTTGAGATGTAGTAATTTTTAAAATTCACCCCATTTTCACTTCCTTAACCCCCTCCCCCTTAAGTGGAGTTTCCGAAAACAAAAAAATGTGTGTTTATTTTTAAAAACCCCAGGGCACTTAACGCCCTTGAAAAGGCTTTGGCCTGCCCAGCGACCGCTGCTCAGCCCGAAGGCCTGCAGATTACGAGGGGCCTGTGGTTAGCATGACGCATCCTCTCGGCCGTTATTCTGGGCAGATAGTTCCCCGTTTCTAATCACGTAGGCTGAGTGTACCTCGAACCAGCCCTCAGGTCGAGAGAAAATACCTGACCTGGCCGGGAATCGAACCCGGGGCCTCCGAGCGACAGGCTACCCCTATACCACGGGGCCGGCTTTTATTTTTAAAGGAGATTCTAATTTTTTTACGTCTATAACACGTGAAGTTTTGAAATATATTTATCTTAAAAGTCACCCTCCCTTTTCACTTTTCACCCTCTCAAGTGGATTTTCCGAAAACAAAGAAAATACGTGTTTATTTTTAAAGGAGATTCCATATAAATATTTTTACGCCTGTAACATCTTCAGGTTTTTAGATATAAGTATCCTCATGAAAAGAATTCAACTCCTTTTTCACTCTACCCCCGCCCGTTAAGTTGGTTTCAACCCACCCAAAAAATGCGTGCTTCTTTATTTTTCAAGGAGCTTCCTAATACCATTTTCCACGTCTGTAACCTTCAGCTTTGAGATATAAGTTTCTCCAGATAAAGAATTCAATTTTTTCACTTCCTCTTACACTTCCCACTTAAATGAATTTTCCAAAAAAAATCAGTACCCGTTTCTTTAAAGGAGCTTCCAAATACGAATATCACGACTGTAACATCTTAAGTTTTTGAGATATATGTATCCTCGTAAAATGAATTCATCTCCGTTTTCACCCACTCCCTACCAAATTGATTTTCCCCCCCCCAAAAAAAATTGCGTGTTTCTTAATTTTTAAAGGAGACTCCAAATACCAATTTTCACGTCTGCAACATGTTAAGTTTTTGAGATATACTGTAGATATGCTCATTTTAAAAATTCATCCCCTTTTTCGGTTCCTCTTAAGTGGATTTTCCGAAAAAATATTTATGTTTCTTTACTTTTACAGGAAATTCCAAATACCAGTTATCAAATCTGTAATATGTTACGTGTCTGAGATAATTTGCAAATGTAGTTTTTTTAAAATTCACCCCGTTTGTCACTCCTGATCACCCCCTATTCTTCGGATTATCCCAAAACACAAAAATTCGTGTTTCTTTATTTTCAAAGGAAATCCCAAATACCAGTTTTCATGTCTGTAACATCTTCATATTTTGAGATATAAGTCTCCCCATAATAGGTGTTCAACCAATTTTCCTCCATTATTTTCCGAAAACAAAAAAATACTTGTTTCTTTATTTTTAAGGGAGATTCCAAATACCAATTTTTACGTCTGTAACAGCTTCGGTTGTTGAGATATCAGTATCCAAATAAAAAGATTTCAACCCCATTTTCAGTAATTTTTACCCCCACCACATCCAAGTGGCTTTTCCGAAAACAAAAAAATATATGTTTCTTTATTTTAATAGAGATAAAAATACCATTTTTCACTTCTGCAGCATGTTAAGCTTTTAATGTATACTGTAGACGTGCTCATTTTAAAATTTCACCCCCTTTTTAGTTCTCCTAAAATAGAGTTTCCGAAAATAAATCATCTATGTTTCTTTTATTTCCAGGAGATTCCAAATACCAATTAATATGTCTAACATTTTACGTTTCTGAGACATACTGTAGGTATAGTATTTCAAAAATTCACCCCATTTTTCACTCCTGTTTGACCCCCTATTAATTGGATTTTCGGAGAACAAAAAAAGTGTTTCTTTATTTTTAAAATATATTCCAAATACCAATTTTCAGGTCTGTAATATCTTCAGTTTCTGAGACATAAGTATCTTAATTAAAGGCATTCAACCCACTTTTCACCCTTTTTCACGCCTCCTAGTGGAATTTTCCGAAAAAATGGGTGTTTCTTTATTTTTAAAGGAGATTCTAAATACCAAATTTTACATCTGTAAACTTTTAAAACGTTTTGAGATATAGATACATTCATCTTAAAAATTCACCTCCCTTTCCACCCCCTTAGCGACGGAATATCCCCTCCCTTAGCGAGCACCTACTTTGTAATATAAATGTGTCCTCAAAATTTCATTTCGTTATGTCCAGTAGTTTTTGCTCGGCGATGATGAATCAGTCAGTCAGTCTATTTGTCAGTCAGGACATGTTCTTATATATATATATAAATTTTATACATTATTATTATTATTATTATTGCTTTTTTAGGAGAAAAGGTGGTGGTACTCATCCAAACTTCTTCCCCATTTATGCCCAGAACTTTTTTTATTTACTATTTTGGTAATTTTTACAAATTTGACTACTTGGTTTAGAATAAACATAAATAACTCAAAATTACACAGCAATAAAGCTCTATGTGTTCAAAATTACATGTTGCGAAAACGCAACACTGGGCAGATCCAGAACCTCAATGAAGTCCATGTATGGAATATGAAATTTACCGTTTAGATGCATTCTACTATTAGTAAAACTGATATTTTCGGTATAATTGATAAATAAAATGTCTGTGTGAAGATTTTTCCCAAACAATGAACATGTATATTCATGAATAAATACAAATAATACCAACAATTTGCTGGAAGGAAGTGTTATTTTTTACTGTCCCTTCCGGAAGTGAAATTTTCTGAAACATTTATTGTGAAGAGCTACTCTGCATTTCACACATCGATTGTTAGTAGTTGACTTGCAAAAGGCATACCGCGTTCTCTTGCACTGAGTTTCAGGTAAGTGTCCGATGCTATCGAAATGAAGCTCAGTCGACACTCTAGCACCAGTAGGAGTAGCAACTGGACCACTCTGGGCGTTCCATGCGTGTGTAGTAATGTTAATGCTAAGCAACGTCGAAATTCTAAGAGATCCATAGAACTCCAGTAGATTTCGTTGAAATCCTGCGCAAAATCCAGGCATTCTGGATTGACACATCAATACTCCAAAGAAATATGGGCCACCACCACTTCTTTGAGCGTATGTTTACTCTGTAAGTACTAACGTTTTGGTCCATTCTGTCAGTTCCACCCATGTTCTCGTTGTATGGTGTTATTAGTAAAGGCCGAGGAATCGAGATTTTCTTCTTTTCACTGAAGGAATATCTGATTGATGTTTCTACTGGATAAACACCATCACAGTTCGATACCAGTGTTACAACAGAATTGTCATTCCATCTGCACACAAGTAGTTTCTTGCTGTCACATCTCATATCAACCGTTCCCCGTTCTTCTTTCTTGATAACAGAGATATCTTTTAGAAGACACTTCTAATAGTTCCTGTGTTACCAATGCCAAGTTTTGTGAATTCTTCAACTACTTTTAGGCTGATGAAGTAATTGTCAGCAAACATATGATGTGGAAGTACATTCCTGGCTATGTCCCTTGGAAGACTTTCGGTGAATTTTAGAAGTATACTACCACCTAAACCGAACTTTTCCTTGTAACAGTTTTCAGGCCCTTTTGCTCCTTGTTATATACCCGGTATCAAAATCAATCCGATATCCCAGGGGTTGATTGAGGCACCAAACTTTATACCCAAAGCGGAAGGATTTCCATTTTATAGGCTGCTTCAAACCGTGGCGTCCGTAATAGGAAATCATGGCTTCAACACAGCTAGATTGATTTTGCCAAACGGTGTACTCGAAAAACGAGTTTCGAGGTGAATCTAGGTATGGCCTGAGTTTTGATATTTTGTCCCTCGTGTCTAGAGACGTATTGTCATTCAAATGGAGATAACGTATAACATCCTCAAAACGATTTTGCCTCATAGAATTAATCACAGCCTCGTTTCTTGTGTCGGGCCGTTCATCCCAATACATCCTCCTTCGAGGTACAGGTATGTAACCATTCAGAATTAAAATACCAAAACACACTTTGAGTTCCTCAATGGAAAGCTGAAAGTTTGTCTTTCCATTCTAAACAGCATACTTCAAGAAATTCGTCTGCAAAAAGTAACTGGAACATTTGGAGTGGAGTATATGGCTGATCAATAAACTGGGATCTATAAATTAGATGTTCATTTTGTAGAACTTTATTTCTTATACAATTCTGATGTGACAAATCCTCGTTCTGCCATTTGCAACAATTGCTCGTAGTCTCAACTGTCTTTTTTTTCTTTGCGTTTTCGTGACCAGGGTGAGAGAAGAATTAGCAGAAGCATGCAATGTAGGAATTTCCCTGCCATTGTTTACCTTTCCCGCTCACGGCACTAGAATTACTGTACGACAATTTGAGCACACTCTTCTTGCACTCATCACCTATAACAACGGCCTCATCTGCACCTCTAAGAACAGTTTCTGTCTCTGCAGCTAGCTGTCTTCCAGTAAGATTATCGCATGTACCACCGAAGTCTTCGTCACCGCTATCTTCATCGGTATCTTCATTTACATCAGGTGGAGCAATGAACATATCAATGCTATGAGCCTTGTCAACATCTTCATTTTCTTCTAATAGGGAGAGAATTTCATGAACACTCAAGTTTCTGTAAAATAAAAGAAATATATACTGTAGTTTTGAATATGTATTGTATCTGCCCAGGGTTGCGAAAACGCAACGCTCGTGTTCTAAGCCAATTTGTGAGCAGAAGAATATAAATAAAAATCTCACAAGCTGTATACTTGTTAACTTAAGTTTTGTTATTCACTATTTGTGAACTTCAACGAATTACGTACATTTATAAGGTGATAATTTACCATTTTTATAACAGCGCGCGCTTACTACCTTCCATTTCCATAGACACAAGTTTACAACAGTCCACTGCCACTTCGATTGTTACACTGGATTCTCAATTCACCGCCTGCCATGTTGATTCGATATTCAAATTGTAGTTGGAACTGATAGATCCTGTTGTTCTTTATTATAACACTAGTTACATGCTGTTAAACGGACGGAAGACAAATGTTACGAAAACGCAACACTGGGCATAAATGGGATAAACTGAATCTTACACTTTGTTCCTATCTCCTGCTGTACCATCTTCTTCTCTTCTAAAGGTACTGATTTTACTACTGGCCCACTCTGAAGAAATGTTCAATTCCATCAGTTTTTCTGGTCCTAAAGTCGTAAAATATTGGCACTCCTTACTACCCAGCTTTTAATTTTTCGCAAGAAGTCACTCGATTTCTTGAAAGAGGTCATTTTTCTGAGTTAGTGTCCAACAATCAGGCCCATCATAGTCAGAATGTTTTCCCTCTTGAACTGCAGTAAATCTTGCCATTGATGCTTTCACGGCCCCTACTTATAGACTTGATACAGGCTTTTGAGCTTACGTCGTGTCAAGAAAATAAGATGAAATTTTGGGTGTTTCGCAGAGAACTATGCTCTGCGTCATCAGAAGAAATTCTCGACTGTCCTCGAGAAAGGCTTCTAAAACAAGAATAATTTTGAATTTAGATGTTACCCAGTAGAAGTGGAAATGGTATGTTCATTCGTCAACAGATGGTTCCTCGTACGCGGTACAACGCTAGCGTTCGAAGCAGAAGCTGACGGAACCATCAGAATCAGTCTGGATGGTCACATAACATAACAAACGTACGCACATATGAAGGTATGACATTGACACAAGTCTGGAAGGAAACATCTGGCAATGAGGAACGTACGAATTAGGAAAACACCGAAACGAAATAACAATAGTGAAGGGACAGGGAAGGGAACTACCTAAGTAAATCCTTAATGGCTGGCAAACAGGTATTATTTAGTTAATAGCCAGTGTCCCTGTTGAAATTGTTAGGATTTCTACATATTTCCACAGTTTCCTGTGTAATCCTGGACCTGTAGTGTCTTGTGTGAGTAGGAACTCGAGCATCTTGGAACATGGCATCATAACTCGACGATAGAGCGTGTTCAGCTATTGCTGATTTGTCTGGCTGGTTGAGACGAATATTACGTTCATATTCAATCAATCAATCAATCAATCAATCAATCAATCAATCAATCAATCAATCAATCAATCAATCAATCAATCAATCAATCAATCAATCAATCAATCAATCAATCAATCAATCAATCAATCAATCAATCAATCAATCAATCAATCAATCAATCAATCAATCAATCAATCAATCAATCAATCAATCAATCAATCAATCAATCAATCAATCAATCAATCAATCAATCAATCAATCAATCAATCAATCAATCAATCACAACTGATCTGCATTTAGGGCAGTCGCCAAGGTAGCGGATTCCCTATCTGTTGTTTTCCTAGGCTTTTCCTAAATGATTGCAAAGAAATTGGAAATTTATTGAACATCTCCCTTGGTAAGTTATTCCAATCCCTAACTCCCCTTCCTATAAACGACTATTTGCCCCAATTTTTCCTCTTGAATTCCAACTTCATCTTCATATTGTGATCTTTCCTACTTTTAAAGACTCCATCCAAACTTATTCGTCTCTCCACTGACAGCTCGGAACATACCACTTAGTCGAGCAGCTCGTCTCCTTTCTCCCAAGTCTTCCCAGCACAAACTTTGCAAAATTTTTGTAACGCTACTCTTTTTTTCGGAAATCGCCCAGAACAACTCGAGCTGCTTTTCTTTGGACTTTTTCCAGTTCCTAAATCGAGTAATCCTGGTGAGGGTCCCATACACTGGAACCATACTCTAGTTGGGGTCTCACCAGAGACAAATATGCTCTCTCCTTTACATCCTTACTACAACCCCTAAATACTCTCATGAACATGTGCAGAGATGTGTACCCCTTATTTACAATTCCATTTATGTGATTACCCCAATGAAGATCTTTCCAAAGGGAACTTTCACCCCATCAACGCAGTAATTAAAACTGAGAGGACGTTTTCTATTTGTGAAACTCACAACCTGACTTTTATCCCCGTTTATCATCATACCATTGCCTACTGACCATCTCACAACATTATCGAGGTCACTTTGCAGTTGCTCACAATCTTGTAACTTATTTATTACTCTGTACAGAATAACGTCATATGCGAAAAGCCTTATCTCTGATTCCACTCCTTTCTGTCTGTTAGGTCATCAGCCCAGAGGCTGGTTGGATCCTCAAATAGCACCACCAAAAGTTATGTGGTTATGAGGAAACCGCACAAACCAATGGCAGCACCAAAATGAGGCGTACTAGGCAAGACGAGGAGTGAGGTAGTTTGCCACTGCTTTCCTCACTGGGTCAGAAAGTGCTATTGCAGCACGACTGACCCCATGAGCAACACCTTTCATAACACTCAGATGCACTAGTCGTGCTCTGAATGTCATTACTCAGCACCACCCATACCTCAGCAGCTTCCATATTGTCACAGCCATGGATGATACTGGGACCTCGGTGGAAGCTACACTTTACTTGGCAGACAGCTGTTGGCGGAGCTGCAGATTATCAAACCAGCCTTCGGGCTGAATACCCACTTCTTTACACATATCATTGATATGTGTAAGAAAACATAAAGGTCCAATAATACTGCCTTGAGGAATTCCCCTCTTAATTTTTACAGGGACAGATAAAGCTTCACCTACTCTAATTCTCTGAGTTCTATTTTCTAGAAACAGAGCCACCCATTCAGTCACTCTTTTGTCAAGTCCAATTGCACTCATTTTTGCCAGTAGTCTCCCATGATCTACCCTATGTCCGACTCGTTAGCTGAACGGTCAGCGTACTGGCCTTCGGTTCAGAGGGTCCCGGGTTCGATTCCCGACCGGGTCGGGGATTTTAACCTTCATTGGTTAATTCAAATGGCACGGGGGCTGGGTGTATGTGTTGTCTTCATCATCATTTCATTCTCATCACGACGCGCAGGTCGCCTACGGGAGTCAAATAGAAAGACCTGCACCTGGCGAGCCGAACCCGTCCTGGGATATCCCGGCACTAAAAGCCATACGACATTTCATTTCATCTACCCTATCAAATATCTTAGACAGGTCAATCGCGATACAGTCCAATTGACCTCCTGAATCCAGGATATCTGCTATATCTTGCTGGAATCCTACAAGTTGGGCTTCAGTGGAAAAACCTTTCCTAAACCCAAACTGCCTTCTATCAAACCAGTTATTAATTTTGCAAACATGTCTTATATAATCAGAAGGAATGCTTTCCCAAAGCTTACATACAATGCATGTCAAACTGACTGGCCTGTAATTTTCAGCTTTATGTCTATCACCCTTTCCGGTATAAACAGGGGCTACTATAGCAACTCTCCATTCATTTGGTAAAGTTTCTTCATGCAAACAAAAATCAAACAAGTATTTCAGATATGGTACTATATCCCCATCCATTGTCTTTAGTACATCCCCCGAAACCTTATCAATTCCAGCTGCTTTTCTATTTTTCAACTTTTGTATCTTACTGTAAATGTCATTGTTGTCATAGGTAAATTTTAATACTTCTTTAGTATTAGTTACCTCCTCTATCTGTACATTATCCTTGTAACCAACAATCTTTACATACTGCTGACTGAATACTTCTGCCTTTTGAAGATTCTCGCATGCACACTCCCCTTGTTCATTAATGATTCCTGGAATGTCCTTCCTTAATACGAGTAGCAATGGACCGGCATGTTTGGCCAATGTATACCTTACCGCAAGTATAGAGAATTTCGTATATTCCAGGATGTAAAAGGTGGGACAATTTTTCCTTGGTTTTACCCAGACTGTGAGCAATTTTAGTGACGTTGCCAAACACTGTTTTTATATTGTGTTTGCGGAGGACCTTGGCAATTCGATCTGTGGTGTTATGAATGTAAGGCAGGTAGGCAGTTCCCTTCACTTCTTCCTTCTGTGAGATTTGCTTGGTCGTTTCTCTAGGATGCAGGGCTCTATGAATCTGCAAATCGTTGTAACAATTACCCTTGAACGTGACTTTGAGTGTGTCCATCTCCACCTGGATGTTTGATGGCTCGCAAATTCGTCTCGCCCTCTGGGTGAGTGTCGTGAGAATGCCTTGTTTTTGTGCTGGATGGTGATGAGAATCTGCATGAAGGTAGCGATTTGTTTGGGTAGGCTTACGATAGACGGTATGTCCTTAGGAGCCGTCCGGTTTCTTTCTTACTAGAACATCCAAGAATGGAAGGCATCCGTCCGACTCCATCTCCATAGTGAATTTAATTGAAGGATGTTGCTGATTTAGGTGGTTCAGACGTAATGAAATTTCTCAGGACCTTCTGCCCAGACCACAAATGTATCATCAACAAACATCCATCATATCATAGGGGGCGCCGAAGCAATAGCCTCCTCCTCAAAATGTTCCATAAAGAAATTAGCCACTATAGGTGAAAGTGGACCTCCCATAGCCACTCCGTCCGTCTGTTCGTAAAAGTTCCCACTCCACAAGAAATAGCTGGAAGTCATGCAGTAGTAAAATAGCTTAGTAAAGTCCTCAGGGAGCAGGTGTTCAATGAGAGATATGACCGATTTAATCGGCACTTTAGTGAACAAGGACCACATCGAAACTCACCATCATGTCTGCAGTAAATCTGTTGGTACTTGCGATGTTTTCTTCACATCCGCTTGATTCACTGTTCGTAGATTTAGGAGATACTTCAAAAGAATAGTTATGTTTTCTTTTATTGCGCACCAGTACAAAATAACTCTTTATTTTATTCATTTCAATTCTCTAACTTGTGAACTACATGCACCCCTTGCTCCTACTAAGTAAGTATGAAATCGCTAGCCTCGGCAGCAAAAAACAAGTGTTTATGCTTGTCAAATGATTAAAAAACACGAAAGCAGTTACATTTAAATATACATTAACTCCGATTAACTATAACTGTTGGCTATTTACTACTTGACCTCCGGGGATGGTAGCTAATCACGCTAACCACTACACCACAGAGGCGGGCACATGGATATTTACTATCCAAAATGAAACTATAACAACAACAACAACAACAACAACAACAACAACAACAACAACAACGACAACCATGCACCAAGTGCAACTACCAGATATATATACAGTATTCCTTCAAATAAAACTGATGTTTTTTCGGTAAGCATGATTGGATTGTTGGTGAGTTTATTAGATAATTTAACCCAAGCAACTACAAGCCACAGCATGTCCACCTTAACTCTGTATTATATTAGAAATATTTCTAAAGCACCTCTTAAAATATAGGATTGAAAATAGTAATTCATTACGTACAGTACAAGAATATTTGAGGTTGTGGGCCTAACTCTTTATTGTGTACGGTCAAACTAAAAAAACTGCAATGAGCATAAACAACTTATTTCTCACAGTGTAAATTCAAAATGACGTAGATTGCTGCCCTCTTTCTTTAATTATTTTCTGCCACTCGGGTGTCGCCGAAGTTATCGAGAGTGACTCGGAGAACTTCGCCCAACCTTCACGGCCTGTGACGTAACCACAACATCACCGTGTCTGAATAGCATATGCTCATCACCTGCTTGCCTGCCCGCAGGACGAAATGCCCAGCGTGAGCACCTCTGCTTCAGATTGCCCTTGACAAGAACAGTTTGCTGAAGGGTGGGATAACCAACTCCCTATTCTGTTGTATTCCAGTAGCCAAAAATGTTTGAAGGATAAGACAGAGCAAGACGAAGATAATCTCTTTCTTTAACTCCGAACTGACGACACGAAATGGTTAATATGACAAGAATGAAAATTTTAGAATGACATTTTACAGAATCTCCAATCATGTGTTCGTACGCATTATATCTATAGGAACAAAACCAAAGCGGGCAAATAAGCTTGATTTTAATCCATAAGTGAACACCTCATAGGGAATGTGATAGGAATATTCCGAATAATACCCTAGTCATTCTTTTTGTTTCTTTCGAGAAAAAGGTTCGGGTAATGCGTACCGTTGCTTAATTCCACAAAAACATTGATTATTATTATGTTGCACAACTCGAAACAGACTTAGGGACTTTGAACCCGATAGACGATAGCAGAGCGGATTCAGATTAGCAAGCACGGAGTAGGTGTACTGAGGATACCGACCTATTTTTAGTCACGTGCGCCGTATATATTATACAAAATTATTTTACAGCCCAACTGTATTTCAGATTAACTTGGGTAATCAACAACGCTTTCAGCGTCTCAACATTAAATTATGCTTTTCTGGTGTCCATATTTAAGTCAAGCTTGCAAAAACTCTTTCCACATGTGTATTAATATCTGAAAGCGATAATCCAAATTCTACAGTCTTACAAAACTTACTGTAGGGCAAGTTCTGAGAGGAGAAATGCTGAAACATTTCTACCCACCTCAAATGGGCCTCTTTTTCCTCATTATTCCATTGCGTGTTGTCTGCAGTAGCAAACAGCTTAACGTAAACAGATTTCAACATCATTCTATTTTGAGACATTGTTAAGCAAGATCCATCCAAATTTCACACAGTCTTCAAATCTATCAAATATATCTGTCCACACTTTTAAGTAAGTTATTGAATACATGAAACATAGAAATTATTTGCCACTATTTTCAAACCCTCTACTTTTACCTCACCTCCATCGTGCAATTCATATAATGCAAATTTTACGTTATGTGGGATACAACTTTCCTCCCTTTTCTCAGCCACACTGGCTTTCAACTTGGTAAGTGCCACGGCCACTTCAACACCTGTCGTTAACTCACCTTCTACCTTGAGAACTGTCTCGTAGAAAGTTATAGCTGTGCAGAAAACGAAGAACAACTTTGCCCAAGGGGTTTTTAAATTATCGTTGAACATTTTTTCCCGTCAAAGAAAATACGACTTAAGTGCTTTGAAATGTGTTTCTATAACCTAATCGTATACTCTGCTCAACCTCGGCAAAACTGCAGCACTGCTTTAGTGATTCAACTGTGACTGTGTGTGTTTGTATGTTTTTTAATCACAATTTCTGCACCGACTGGTAAACAATCGGGGGCATTGCTAATTATGTTGTGCACAATTTGCGTTGCACATCCCACGACAAGGAGTTAACGACGCAATGCCATTTTAAGCTTGTAGAAAATTTTTGTGATGCTTTTACTTACTGCATGTATTGTAATATAAGTAGGCCTAGTAATAAAATACTTGCCTCACGCTTAGGGGTTAATTGTAATATTCAAACAAAATTATATTAATAATAATATTAAAACTAGTACCAAAGCTGAATGTAATTATCACTTGACGACTTCCAATGAAATACAAATTAAGATACGTGAATAGATGAATAATAATAATAATAATAATAATAATAATAATAATAATAATAATAATAATAATAATTTGCTGAAAATGCAGGCAAATGGGCGCCATATTATGTTAGTGCATATATCTTCATCCTCTCTCGTGCCTGATGCGTCTAATCACACCTGAAATAAAGTGACATCCAGCCTGACGCACTTGGTAATATTTATCGAGCTATTCTCACATAGGCTAATAGACCGACGATAGTTCATATGCGACCGAACTGAGACAGTCCAGAATCTCTCTCTCACTAACAACACTGGCACAATGAAATGAATATAAGTTACTCAGACTTCACGTATAGGACTGACAACACGACACACTGTCAATAGTCGTGGTCCGCAATCAATGAGTACAGAATGAGAGTCACAATCAGAAAAGTATCCACCGAACAAAATATGTAACGTCATGAGTATTCTGAATCAGAATAGGCAATCCCCTCCAGACTAAGGCCGCGTGCACACTGAGCGCGCTTCGCATAGTGTGTCGCGTGTAGCGTGCAGTGTTACGCATAGCGCAAGGCGTGCTTCCTGTTCACACCGAATTCTCTACGCTGTGCAGTCAGCTTAGTTTGGCGCGAGGCGTTTCAGGGTTATCTAAGTTCGCTAGAAATTACTTTTTTTGATAGATAACAGCTACTTAAAACTGAACATTAGAAAGAAGAATCGTAAGAGGGTTCATGAATTTAATGAAGAACGAAATACTTTCGGAGAATTCTACCATTTTTTACAGGGATGCAGGACTTCATCCAGTTACATTTTATGATTACTTAAGAATGACAAAAAATACCTTTGAGATGCTCTTAGAGAAGTTGGAAAATCATCTTGGTGGACCTGGTACTAACTTCAGACAGAAGATATCGCCCGAACAACGGCTAGTTTAAACAGTTAGGTACGTAAAATAATAATAATAATAATAATAATAATAATAATAATAATAATAATAATAATAATAATAATAATAATAATAATCATAATAATAATAATAATGGAAAGTACATTTAAAAACCAAATCATATTAGTATTATTATTGAAGGTGATACAAGAGATACAGAAATAATCCACAGCAATTAACACTTCACTTATGCAGATAGCAAAGTAGCAAAGAAAAAATAAACTTTAAGACCAAGAATCTCGATAAGTAAATAATGAAAAATGTGGGTTGATTAGATGCTTCAGGCAGTACCATAAAAGTAATTTCAACTGAAGTATTCTGTCTTTAGTTATCTTCAATCTCACTGACGACAAGTTCATGCATCTTAAGTCTCAAACGATGTTTTCGCCACAGAGGTAGTGTTTTGATGTCCGGCAACAAACTCTTGTGAAAGAGCAAATCAGCATATTCTTCCCGTTTAGCTTCTTTAAATAACAAATCCAATTTTCTTTTTATTTCAACACCCAGTATTTTATCCTTTTGTGTTTCCTTTTGTTTTTTAACATGTGAAGATGAACACGAAGAGTGGCTTCGTGGAATGGACTCTTCACTTTGTGGTGACGGTGACTATTATTTCATGTTCATTAGAGTCTTCGGATATTCCTTCATGGCTTCAGTCAGGTTTTTCTTGTAGACTTGATTCGACTTCGTGAGAAGTCGAAACATCTTTAGTAAGGAGAGATCGCGTCAAAATATTGCCACGATGACCCCTTCGGTGCATCATCGGTTCCTGCTCCAGATCTCGGATGATTCACTTTCTTGCACTTTCGTTGGAAGTAATCTCTAAGATATTTCCTTTCCATTTGACTTTCATGGTTTTAACTGAAATGTAAACAAAATATTGACCTGAATGAGGAAATAAGTAGTTTTTACTGACTTTTCAAATTATACTCGTACAACACTTATGAAAGAATGTGACTTACAGATGTAACTAACTTTCTTATCTATTACAAAGATTCTACACAACTATTTATAATTACATGAACGTATTTGCTATTTCTTTCAGATATCTTGCCACGGGAGAGTCATTTCATTTTTTGGCGCTTCACTTTCGATTGGGCGTGTCGACAGTTTCACAAATTATCAAACAGACGTGTTTCATAACATAGAATGTTTTACAGGTGACATACATTCCAATCCCTACAACTGAAATGTGGCGACAAGTAGCAGAAAGGTATTGCGAGAAATGGCATTTTCCCAATTGTCTAGGAGCACTGGATGGCAAACACACAGACATTTAATGGCTAAATCCTGCTCTTTATATTAGAAATATAAATAGTACTTTTCAACATTGTTACAAAGTCTTGTTGATTCAGGTTGCAAGCTGTTGGTATTGGGTCAGTTGGACGTCAAAGTGATGGAGGAAATTTTAGAACTACCTCGTTATACACATTCTTGGAAGATAACACATTAAATGCTCCACCAGCACGAGAACTCCCACAGATTCACGATATCGCTCCTTTTGTCATTATTGGTGATGAAGCATACCCTCTTTTGGAGTACTTGATAAGGCCATATCCCAAAAGAATTTTAGACAATCAGAAACGTGTTGATAATTATCGAATCTCAAGGGCAAGAAGAAGTGTAGAACGTGCCTTTGGTATTATGTACAATAAGTGGCGGATTTTACTGAAAGCAATAAAAACTGGTATTGTAAAAGCTACTTGTGTTCTTCACAACTTCATTTTAATCCACGAACCTTTCCAGACGGAAAATGATGGGAACCTGATTACTCAGCTTGACCGCTTCTTGGATAGAGTTAAAACATCCGAGATACTTTCTGTGATTTCTTTAATGGCACTGGATCTGTAGCTTGGTAGAATAATTACATTAGCATACAGATTTTACTACCGTAACCAAAGGGGAGTATATTTATGACAAATATAATCGTTCATAGATAGAAATATTCACTTCCAAGCCCACTACTAGCCTGCAGAGCGATACAATTCTTCATGTTACCACCTTCTGCTCGTTATCTGGCGTTTCGCTTAGCTGTAAGGTACGCGTTGAGCGCAGCAGAGCGCGGACGGTGTGAACTCCTGGATTACGAACAAAGCACTGGTTATGCTTAGCGTGACGCTTAGCGTTGAGCAACACGCGACACACTATGCGAAGAGCGCTCGGTGTGCACGCAGCCTGACACTTCCTACGCATTTATGTCCTCGTTATTCGCCTTTTCTAGTTCATAAAAAAAGACATTCTATTCCGTTCCATCACTCCACCTTTTCCTAGTCAACGTACCTGGATAAACCCAGGCTGACAAATTTTCCGTTCTGTATTCTTCACCTGCTTGAGACTATTTTCACCTTGATATTCATGGTCATGGCTTTATGCAAGGTTATAGCCTCTCATTGTACACAAGTAGGCTGAGTTGAAATGTCCCAAAAAGACTGTCTGATTCTTACCACTAATATACATGGTTTTAACAAATAAATACGCGAAATTCCTGACTTTATTCTTATAACCCAGATACGTACATTACAATATTGGAAATTAATTCTGGCATACTAATAACATGATTGCCTCGATATTTTGTTACACAATACGGTGTTACACAATCTATATTGTACCAGGAAAGCCTAGGTCCTGGTCCATAGTTATCAAAAGAAATGTTGTTCCAGCATATAAGATCCGTCCGACGTATGAACATCTAAGTAAAAGAATGTTCCAGTATGTACCAGACTCCACGAGTGCGCTAGGCGGAGTCAAGTGACGTCACCTATCGTTCAAAGCTCACCTCCCCTAGAGATATTTCTCGAAAATATCTTTCTTTTCGCAAGTTTTCAACGCCTGTATCAATTTTAATGGAACAAACGCTAAATTGTAGCGGACGTCATAAAAATTAATCCCTGTGAATTTCAAATTAATCCATCCCATGGTTGCTGAGTTATAATGATTTAAAATCTAACAGAAATTACGCACTCACGGTCACATGGCCGAGAGAAACTACCCCTCCCAGCGCCAGCTATATATGCCACTGGGTCAAGGTTAACAGGTGGTGGTGTTGAGTTGAGTTCAGTTCATTGCAAGCAGTCCAGTCTAGCAGTGTAGTATGTGTATGAGTAAGAGAGAGGGGAGACTGGCCCTCGCATAGTATGCTCGTGCAGTCTCGAAGACAGTACTTTCCGTCGTGTTTCGCGGAGACGAAATTACGGGATAGTAAATCGCCATCGTACTTGAAAAAGGACGTCGCACCGTAAGTAGTCTATTGTGCCGCGACGACGATATAATTTACAGACATTTCGAAGTATAACACATACGAAATCAGTGAAGTTAGAAGTTATATATTGGACATTCACAAACTAGAACATGACGTGTGGACTTAATTAATTTCACACAATATTAAATTACCAACAGAAACTGTCGTGTACAGTAACCCTAACTACTCTAGAACTCATTTTCTAACATAGCACATCCTTGGACTGTGTCTCTTTATTTATGTGCTATATTAGGACATGACGTGTTACAGTGATAAACTTAGTGAAAGTTAAGAACCTTTTCTAAAATAATATAGTTCTATCAACATTAGAGAATCAGTGTTATCTGTCAGTATAACGATTCAAAAACTGTGGTCAGAGACGGTAATGAGAAATATTACGTATTTGCATTGTGTTGGACGTTCTCAGTGACGATTTAAAATAGTGTTTTTTTTTTGCAACAAGGACTGTGATCATTCAATTGACGTCCTAAAATTAACATACGAATTGGACTGTGTTTAACAGTGAACGATAGCATCTGTCAATACTACTTGCATGTTCCGTGTGTTAAAATCATGTCCACCTTCAACATCATTTCATCTATGACGTCAACGTGGTTTCTTCGTGGAACTTCAAGTTCGAGTCATCATCCGCACCCGCGGAATGTTCCAGATTCTCATCAGTATTTGTAAGCCAAATTTTCTTTAATAAGTGAGTAGTCACAAACTGACTGACTTTTCTTTTCTTTTTCTTACCAATCTTGAACAGTGGTTTACCCAGTTCTGCGTGTGACGATACTTCGTAGTTCTCCATCATTACTCAAAATTCATCTTTTAGTGATAAATCTATTTTCAAAATCTATTTCACAGAAGAAAGACTTTAGGAGTTTCAAGTGTTCTATGTTTCAAGGCTAACAAACTGAGAAACTCTCAACAGAAGTTCAAATTCTTATTTTCAATTATAAATGTGTTCATGTCATGTCATAATACTTAGAAAGACTTTAGGTGAAAAACTGACACTTTGTGTTTTCGCAAAAGACTATAGGATCCGTGAGATTTATTTATTTTCACAAATTGCACTCAAGAAGATTTACGTTAACCTTTTCGATTTCGACATATTATTTGAATCCTATATCAACATTGCAGGGTGGTGAATTAATTAACATTATTAATAAATTGTTTGAAAAAGGTATAACCATCTATTATTCGCCCTGCGAGTCTATCCTGCTCTGTACCAGCTCCAAAAACCAACTTCCACTACCTGAGATCCTTCTCATGCCTTACGCCCCGAACTTTTACTGGTACAATATATATAAAATAACTTGTCCTGACTGACTGACTGACTGACTGACTGACTGACTGACTGACTGACTGACTGACTGACTGACTGACTGACTGACTGACTGACTGACTGACTGACTGATTCATCATCGCCGAGCCAAAACTACTGGATATAAAGAAATGAAACTTTGGGAATATATTCATTTTAAGATGTAGGTGCTCGCTAAGAGACAATTTTTGGATATTCCGTCGCTAAGGGGATGAAAAGGGGGTGAAATTTTAAAATGAGTGTATCTATATCTATATATATATATATCCAGATGTAAAAATTGGTATTTAGAATCTTCTTTAAAAATAAGGAAACACGTACTTTTGTTTTCGGAAAATCCCAATAGGAGGGGTGAAAATGGTGAAAAATGGGTTGAATGTCTTTAATCCGGATACCGGTACTTGTATCTCAGAAACTGAAGATTGGTACTTTTGATCACTTTTAAAAATAAAGAAATACGAATTTTTTGTTTTTGGAAAATCCAATTAATGGGAGGGTGAAAAGGGGGTGAATTTTTAAAATGAGTGTATCTATATCTCAAATATTTGAAAGTTTACACATGTAAAAATTGGTATTTAGAATCCCCATTAAAAACAAAGAAACACGTAATTTTTCTTTTCGGAAAATCCCAATAGGAGGGGTGAAAAGTGGTGAAAAATAGGTTGAATGCCTTTAATGAGGATACTTATATCTCAGAAACTGAAGATATTACAGACCTGAAAATTGGTGTTTGGGATCTCCTTTAAAAATAAAGAAACATGTATTCTTTTTGTTTTTGGAAAATCCAGTTATTGGAGGGTGAATAGGGGGTGAATTTTTAAAATGAGTGGATCTATATCTCAACACTTTTAAAGTTTATAGATGTAAAAATTGCTATTTAGAATCCCCTTAAAAATAAAGAAACACATATTTTTCGTTTTCGGAAAATCCCAATAGGAAGGGTGGAAAAGAGTGAAAAATGGGTTGAATACCTTCAATGAGGATACTTATATCTGAGAAACTGAAGATATTACGGACCTAAAAATTGGTATTTAGGATCTCCTTTAAAAATAAAGAAACAAGTATTTTTTTGTTTTTGGAAAATCCAATTAATGTGGGGAAGGGGAGGTGAAAAGTTGGGTGAAATTTTAAAATGAGTGTATATATATATATATATATATCTCAAAACTTTTAAAGTGTACAGATGTAAAAATTGGTATTTAGAATCCCCTTTAAAAATAAACACATATATTTTGTTTTCCGAAAATCCCAATAGGATGGGTGAAAAAGGGTGAAAAAGGGGTAGAATGCATTTAATGAGGATACTTATATCTCAGAAACAGAAGATATTACAGACCTGAAAATTGGTATTTGGGATCTCCTTTGAAAATAAGGAAAAACATATTTTTTGTTTTTGGAAAATCTAATTAATGGGGGTTAGACAGGAGTGACAAATTGGGGTGAATTTTTAGAAAGACTATATCTACAGTATATCTCATAAACGTAAAATGTTACAGACGTAAAAGCTGGTATTTGGAATTTCCTGTAAAAGTAAAGAAACATAGGTGATTTGTTTTTGGAAACTCCACTTAAGGGGAACATAAAAGGGGGTGAAATTATAAAATGAGCATTTCTACAGTATATCTCAAAAACTTAACATGTTAACGAAGTGAAAAATATTTTTTCTCAATTGAAAATAAAGAAACATGTATTCTTTGTTTTCTGAAAAAACACTTGGGTGGAGGGGTAAAAGTAACTGAAAATGGGGTTGAATTATTTTCATTAGGATACTGATATCTCAAAAGCTGAAGATGTTACAGACGTGAAATTTGGTATTTGGAATTTTCTTTAAAAATAAAAGAATACGTATTTCTTGTTTTCGGAAATCCACCTAAAGGGATGAGGGAAATTGAAAAATTAGTTGAATTATTTGTATGAGGATACTAATATCTCAAAAACTGAAGATTTTGCAGACGTGAAAATTGGTATTTCGAATCTGCTTTAAAATTAAACAAACACGTATTCTCGGAAAATCCAATGAAGGGGGGGGATGTGAAAAATTGAAAAATTAATTGTATGAGGATACTTACATCTATTAAAAACTAAAGTTGTTACAGACGAAAAAATGATACTTGGATCTCCTTTTAAAAAAAGGCGTTTTTGGGCGAAATAATTTTGGGGGGCGGGGGTGAAAAGTAGTTGAATTCCTTTTATGTGGACACATATCTCAAAAACTGAAGATGTTAGAGTCGTGATAATTGGTATTTAGAAGATCCTTTACTATTAAAGAGACAAGTATTTTTAACGGAAAATTCACATAAGGGTGGGGGGGGGGAATTGTGAATGGAAGTGTAGAAAGTGAATTCTTTTCATGGGGATACTTATATCTCAGAACTGAAGGTAACAAACGTGAACATTGGTATTTGAATTCTCCTTTAAACATAAGGAAACACGCCTTCATTTTGTTTGGGTGGGGGTGGGGGTAAATCAACTTAACGGCAGTGGGGTGAAAAGGAGTTGAGACCAATTGATTTTACTGTTCATAATGTACTTATTCTGATCATAAACTGGTCATTTTTAATCTTTCCTGGGTTCGTTTTTGAGAACCATCTTTTCCTTTGGAGTACATAAAGTTAGATTACAGTAGATTCTCCTGGCAAATAAATAAAAATTTAAACACATTTGAAATAAACTATATGAATGATATTGACCGTGCAATTGTTCACCGATATAATAAGGTCAATAATTCACCGAAGTATATCATTCGTGTCGCCAGAAATCTCGCGCACTTGCCTACGCGCGACGATGGTGCTGGTCACATTGTCAGCAATGACAATGGACAATGGCAGATGATGTAATTTACCGCCAAGTAGCGGTCTTGCATCTTGCTGTGGGTTCCAGACCATCAATAATAATAATAATAATAATAATAATAATAATAATAATAATAATAATAATAATAATAATAATAATAATAATGTTCTGGACCGTCGTCAAAATGTGCGGACCGTGCTGGAAACGGGTCCTGGCCGGGTAATGACTACGACTGCAATCTGGCGGCGGGTTCAGTACCGCCAAGGCACCCAAGACGACACCACGCCAGATCACCTCAAAGATTTGATCCATATTAAAAATGCTTATAGGAAAAGATGACAAAGATTTAGGGACCCAATTTACAGGATGGAATACCTGGAGCTAGCCCGGGAAGTACGAAATCGATTGCTGGAAAGAAAGATTGAAGAATGGAGGAACTTTGCCGTAAATTCTCAGAAAACGAGTCAGATCACGAATTTGGGCGGATTCTCTCGGAAAACGAGTTAGATCGCGAATTTTGGCGGATTATATATGAAATGTTAAGCATTCAATTATAAATTTCATTATAATACCGTAGCGAAGCACGGGTATCTTGCTAGTAATAGTATAAAACAACCTAGACTGCCGTGCATGTGACATAGTACATGTTATACGTAGTACAGTCATTAAGTTCTGAGACTGACCGCATGATGGCGCTGTGGTGCACTATAGCGCATAGGTGGCGGCGTGGTATGGTACCATGTCAGTAAATCTCTCGTCCCTGCAAGAGATAGTTTAGTGTATCCACTAGAAGCAGACGTCCGGTCGTTGTTGTGACGGTGATTTGAATGCGCCAGTTGGACCTTGACATGTCACAATTTGAACAACGGGCAAATATCAACTTTTGCCAGAAATTCGGCAAAACAGCTGCCCAAACGTTTGAAATAATGCAGCAGGTTTACGGTGAGGACACATTGAGTCGCATTGTTGTGTTTACGTGGCACCGACGATTTGTGCAAGGACGGGACAGTTTGGAAGATGATGTGCGTACTTGTCGGCCCCAAACAGTTTGAACAGAACGCAAGATCCAAGAAGTTGCAATGTTGGTGCGTGCTAACTGCTCCCAAACGTTAGACGATCTTGCAGCAGCAATAGGGGTCAGCCATGGTACTTGCCTCAAAATTATGACGGATGACCTCAACATGTCTCGTGTTACCAGCACAGTGTGCCACGAATCCTGTCGCAAGACCAACGTGATGATCGCATGACGATTTTTGGTGACCTCGTCAGTAGTGCTGACGACGATCCGACGTTTCTCAACCGGATAATAACTGGAGACGAAACATGGTGTTTCCTTTAAGCTGTGCTTCCAGCAGCTATACCAACGTTGGCAAACGTGCATAACGACCAACGGTGACTATTTTGAGGGTGGACGCGGTTCTGTTTAAGTGGTTAACGGCCAACGGCGACTATTTTGGGAGTGGATGTGGTTCTGTGTAGGTGTACGCCGTGTAATGCGGCATCGTGTGCAACATACAGAGTCGTGTGGGTGCCTGTCCTCCAGGCGTCAAATCTTAGAACTTGATGACTGTACTACGTAGTATGTATGTATGTATGTATGTATGTATGTATGTATGTATGTATGTATGTATGTATGTATGTATGTATGTATGTATTATCCGCGAAACTTTTAGAGATACTTGGTTTTACGGGGGGGGGAGGAGTAAGGAGGGAGTTACCCCGATTCCGGTAATACTGCGAACTGAATGGAAATGACATCTGAATTGAATCGATAGTATGATCGATCGATAGGAATTTTCTAAACCTTTATTATCTTAAGCCAACAACTGTGTCACACACACGTTGTATAATATTTCTTGATGCGAATCTTATTCCTAGCTTGAATTCTATATTTTGGCTTTGCTGTGTAAACAACAACAGTACTGGTACGTAAAGTGTGCGCCAGATATCTCACGACGATTCATAGTTTTCCAATACGAATCTCGAAGGTAAACGAGGTCTTCCGATTCAGCACTAGGGAGCCGCAGTATCACTAAAAGTTTCGTGGATAATATGTATGTATGTATGTATGTATGTATGTATGTATGCATGTCTGTCTGTCTGTCTGTCTGTCTGTCTGTCTGTCTGTCTGTCTGTCTGTCTGTCTGTCTGTCTGTCTGTCTGTCTGTCTGTCTGTCTGTCTGTCTGTCTGTATGTATGTATGTATGTAAGTCTACTCGTAGTCCCGTTTCCAGAGACAGAGTCGTCTATGAGTTGGCATGCCATTCTTTTCGCCAACATAATTTGATGAGCTAATGAAGCTGATTTTTTAAAAGATGGCGTTTGGCCTCCTGAGAAGCGTGGTGCAGGTCTTCCGAGTTGACACCGTATAGGCGACTTGTGCGGCTGTGAAGATGGGATCCTATCTAAGATGAATTCTAATGCTGAAGAAGCACAAACACCCGGTCCCCGAGCCAGCGGAATTATCGAATGAAAGTCAAACTCCCCCGGCTGGATGGGAATCGAACCCAGGAACCCCTGAACCAAAGGCCAGCATACTAACTAATTAGCCATGGTGCCGGACATGAAGATGAATGAAACTGGTTAAGGAAGTGGAAGCAATCGGCTATGGCCTATGAATAGGAACCGCCCCTGGAAGTGAAAATGGGAAATCACAGAAAACCATTCTCAGGACAGCCGACGGTTGGATTCAAACCCATTCATCTCGATAGCCACAGCGCGTTAACATGCGCGGCCACTTCGCTGGGTGATGCCTTTATATACTACTCCATCAAAATTACTCTTGCCATTATTACCTCAGAATGCCATTATATTTTTATTTGTGTTGGTTTTTCTGAACACATTAGTCAGATAATTTGTAAGAAAATAACCTATTTCACCAGGACCTTCATCAGTTTCCAAAATTCGAACATGGACACTGTAATGGTAAAAGGTAACTAACCAAAACAGGAAAATCCTTTCTTACCATAATTAGGAACATCTGCAAAAAATCGTAACAAAACTGACATCATTCAATTCCGTTTGCAAATACGTTTTTAATAACGGATTCGCACATGATGCAGCTGCAAGAGAACTGTCTGAATCACTTTCTTACAAGTTTCGATGCACGGTCGTTTAATCCAAGGCTGTGATTTTTATCAGCCGTATAGTGCACTCACCTCGACCCCTTCAAGAAGGCAGTTCACTGTCTGTTGCTGAAATTGGTCCGAAAAATGAAGGTAGAGTTTAAGACGATGCAGCAGTAATCTCTGTGTTCATATGTTTGGTTGATTTCGGGTGTTGTTCAGTATCGCTCCTTCCTCCATGGGACGCTGAAATCTCGGTGTTACAAATTATGCGTTTCCTTTATGAACATGTACTTTACTTAGCATAGAAATGATTTATTGATTTATATATAATTACCAGAAGTTAAATTGTATTAAATTCACTATAAATTCTAATTAGTAAACCCCTTACCTTGCTTGCAATGCAGCAATTTAAATATATTTGCCTTTCGGTTTCATGAACGTTTCGTCAAATAAGCACTGCAACACAACAGACTCCATCTGTCGCTGCTGCGAGAATGAATGAAAGCCGAATTGAATCGACGGAAACAAATGCATGCAGAGGCGTTGCCATGCTTGTTGTTTCTCACAACACACGATGCCTATCAGTAACATTCCCGCTTTGCAATGATAGACATACAAAATTACCTTAACATGAATGCGTATAATACTTTATAAAATATTACATTATGAAAACAGAAAAACTAGCTCTTTCTAAGAAAACGAGACAAACAGGTGTCCCAAAAATTTACCGGATCGTCAGGGCAACAGTTTGAAAAATGGGACGTATTGTCGCTTTATCTAGGTACACATGCAGATAGAAAGTTACTCTTGCGTCAACCACTAAGAACAAGAACATCTGGAATTCTTTCCAACGTCAAATTTTTTGCTTTGGGAGACCAAGTGTCAGCAGTAGCTATGCTATCATTTGAGTTTCATGTACCTCGATCTTTTAACGTTATCGACACTGCATGCAATATAAACTAATGTATAGTTCTATTTTCAAAAGATGAGACATGCTGGCGGCCATGACTACACCGGTATGTTGTCAATGGGGGCTACCACACGGCCAGCTCATGAACACTCAATTTACAAGGTAGAACTTCTTTGAAAATGTATGTTTGACGTTTTACAGTGTACTGTCATCAATGAAATGAGGAATTCTATCATAATACCCTTTTGCTTCTGAAGCAATTGTTGAGGTATAACAGAGGAATTCTCATTTTAAAGAACCGAGCTCGATAGCTGCAGTCGCTTAAGTGCGGCCAATGTCCAGTATTCGGCAGCCCTGAAAATGGTTTTCCGTGCTTTCCCATTTTCACACCAGGCAAATGCTGGGGCTGTACCTTAATTAAGGCCACGGCCTCTTCCTTCCCACTCCTAGCCCTTCCCTGTCTCATCGTCGCCATAAGACGGTCGGTGCGACGTAAAGCAACTAGCATTTTTATTTTTCATTTTAAAGACTGAGTACGGCGCTCAGATCTATTCGCGACGGAAGCAACTTTAATGTGAAAACACGATTCATGGTAATACGGTACTGAGTAATACCAGTATTTTTACGGGAGGTTGTAAATCATATTTATGTCAATTTGAAACCTAGCTGAAACGTACCACAGCAAGAGCCCTCTACGCTGGGTAACATTCAGTTGTATTCCCAGTAGAGGTGCCGATCTCACGTCTCATCTTTCGAAAATAGCACTGTAGTTTCGTTATGTACTGTACAAACAACACACACACACACATAATAAAGGTTGCTCACCTGTAGCTCCTCCTGCATGTCGCATTCGGGACCCCTGAACCATCGCAGAGCAGCACAGGCTTCCTTCATTTTGCCCTTTGTCGCCAGGAAGACAGGAGTCTCGGGCAAAACACATGGAGCGAGGACAGATGGTAGAGTGAGGCAGGCGCCAAATGCTGCCAGAGTCCACCAAGACATAAAGTAGGCGGCGATATAGCATACTAGCATTCCCGCGTTGAACATGAGGACAGGGATGCACCCTAGGGCGCCGCGCCAACGTCTGGTCGATGTCTCACTCACATAGAGTTGTGCCGCGTCAGACACTACCCCTGTGCTAAATCCCATGATGGCCTGTGCCACACACAGGTACCATGCAGCTTGAGCGAACACGATAAGCACCCAGGCTGCACACAGAGGGAATACGGCAATCCAAAGAGCCTTCTTTCGTCCGAAAGAGATGGCTGGCCCTGCACACAGACCTCCTATCATTGCACCCAACATAGAAAGGCTGGCCATCCATGTACCTTCCTCCTCTGAGAGTGTCAGGTGCGAAGTATTATTCTTCAGATCGGAGAGCGCCGGCGTAGTGAATCCGAGACTGGCTCCACAAGCCAGGTTAATCCAACAGGCTAATACGGTAGCCATCAGCTGGAACAAATGCGGGACGAAAGATACAATGTTATCATGGAAAATTCCTAGGTTCTTAACTCTAAGTAAGCCGCGAACGTTACAAAGGGAAGGACAGTAGTAGATTTAATGTTATCTCGTGTTCCTGAATCAGAAGCACGTTGAGCTTTATCTTCTGTACCCTCTATTCGCCAAAAGGATCAGAGACTCACTTTACGTTTATCTTAGCAGCAATCAAATTATTTATTTTCGTAGAAACACAGTTAATTCTACATCATCCAGCAATATGTCATTATCTTCAATAATATTTCATTAGTAGTCATCTCTCATTATACTGTAAGAGACGTGAATACACATATACAGCACGAAATCTGGGCTGAGATTACATTTGAAATATATTTTCTCAGAGTTGTTAATGAATAACATTTTTGTAGTTTCTTAGTACTCTTACACAACGCTGCTCGTATTCGTGTGCTGGGATGCAAGAGTGGATACGGATTTCCTTGAATGTGTACATCATATCATATGAAAATGTTGTTCTTGAATACCTGTAATTCCAAATATTGTGTGAAAATATAATTGAAAGTAGAATGGAAGCGTCTTATAGTTAACCTAGGGCTCTTCACCCTTCAGAAAGCATAAACCTTATACTGCCTCAGAAATATTTGACGTGAATTAATCGTTTTAAATATATGATATGTGCATCGGTTTCTATAAAAGCAGCAATCAGGTAGTCTGGTGATCGAAAGTTATCTTGGATTCCAACCTCTTTACAATAGGCAAAAATGTGTAAGTACTATTTTTCGGAACTATACTCACGAGGGCTTTAAGAAGAGAACACATGGCTTATCAGTATTAAAATACCGTATTAAGCTCTCCGACTTCTCTGTCCTTCGATATGTTTCTGGAGGTGAATTATATACTATAATCAGGGTGCGAAATCGCGATTTTATCTCAAACGTTCCCCCCAATAAAATTTCCCGGGGGAATTCTTTAATTATGAAATTATGAGGAAAATGTAGAATACATATAATTTATGACTGAATTTAATGATTTTACTGTACATATTTTTATGAAAACATCAGTAATAATTCAAGTGACTGCCAGACCTTCAGCAATAAAACAACGCAGCAGTGGCAATCCGGACATGCAACCTATTATTCATGTTTCACAATGACAAGTCCATCTGGAACCTGAGAAAAAATATAAATTACTTGAAGCTCTCCTCCTTTGTCATTTCTCTAAGTAGCTCGAGCTTACACCACATCTTGGAGAAAATGTGTTTCCGATAAGTGGCCAATAGGACAATATTCACTTAAGCAGTGTACAAACCGACACATTTTTTCAGTCAAAACTTAGCCATGATAGAGGAACGTTCCACTAATAAAGCAATAAATCAGGACAAATCGCGCCTCGTTTGGCCTTTCGTAAGAAAACGACAGTCTCTCAAAACTTCTCAGCTGATTGGAATAATGCTCTAATGTTTATCATTCTTGCTATAACAACAAAATTCAAACAAAAAGATCTACAATTTACATTTGTCTGGGGTCAGGGGTTAATTAAATTGCAGGAGAAATGTAACCACCCCCTGCGAAATACTGCCTGAAATAAACGCTAGTAGTTAAGCCCTATGTCCCTTCACCCCACTATTTATTTCTGATTTCGCACCCTGACTATAATGTATCTTAAAAGCATGTAAGTTCATCATGATAGTTCCGTGCGCATGGAAGAAGACCAAGATAAAGTTTCAAGACACTGCAAATGATAATGAAAAATTCAAACAATACTCCCGTGGAAATAGTGCTTGTTACAAATAGGGAAACACAGTGGTGGTGCGATGATTGATTTGAAACTTATCTCGTCTATAACACTACACGTATGTCAAATTTTGTAGTTAAAAGTGAAATATATATTTAGTCATGGATTGTTCTTTCAGGGTGAACCATGGGTGACGGGTGAGTGGCCTAGTAAGTGGTCCTTAGAGACGAGATACCAGTTGCTGCGGAACAGGAGTGGACATTTCGGAGTTATGAGTCGTGGCCCTCCTTGTGCTCAGGCGACTAAGACTGTGCAGTCCACCGGGGGTTCCTAAACCGCCAGAGGATAAATTCTCACTGGGATTGTGTGTAAGTAGGGTATCATCCTACTTCACAGAAATTACTGAGCTCAGAATATTTTAAGCAAGCCATGGACCTGCGGAAGTGAAGGAGTCCAACTTCTATTTGACTCCTTGGAAACAACTTAGCGAAAGAAATGGAATTCGAGTGAGTGATACCAATATAAATAGGGCTTATGGAAGGAAGAAAATAGAACTGGCTGAGCCAGCAAAGAGGATGCGTATGGATGTGTTAGGAGTTAATGATGTTTGGGTAAAGAAAGATAACGAGGAAGAGATAGGAGATTACAAAGTGTTCTTAACAGGTATTAACAGGGAAAGGGCAGAGCGTGGGATAGGACAGTTCATCAGGAACACTATAGTATGCAGCATAGTTTCTGTTAAGCACGTAAATGAACGAATAACGTTGATAGATTTAGTGATTGGGGAAATTAGGACGAGCGTTATCCCAGTGTATTCGCCATTTGAGGGAGGAAATGAGGGTAAATTAGACAAGTTTTACGAATATTGGGTGACTTCATGATTAGGGTTAACAACAAGGATAGGATAGTGCTAATGGGCAATTCCAATGCGAGAATTGGAAATTGATATGAAGGACATGAGAAGGAGATGGGTAAATGCGGAAAAGATATGGAAGCCAATGCGAACGAGAAGCTTTTATTGGATTTCTGTGCGTATGGTATTAGCAGTTGCGAATTCGTCCTTCAAGCACAAGGCTATTCAATGTTACTCACGGGAGGGTAATAGCATCAGATCCATGATAGACTATATCATAATTGCCTTTGAATTCCGAAAATCTGTTCGGAATGTATGGGCATTCCGGATATTTTTTGATGATACAGACCACTGCAATGAACTATCAATAGGTCTGCCTTAGAGAAAGTGAAATATGTCTGCATATGAATTAGGGTAGAAAATCTCCAGAATGAGGAAATTAGACATAAGTTCATGGATTTGATTAAAGAAAAGTTCAAAAACCAGGTTCAGGGTGTAGAAATAGAACAGGTGGCATACAGGGATTCTCTAGTAGAAATGCAAGGGACTCCATAGGAACAACTGGGTGTCAAGCTGGGGAAAAGTGGACAGCTTGGTGAAATGATGAAATCAGGGCAGCTTATAAACATAAGAAGAAAGCGTATCAAAAGTGGCTCCAAACAAGAACTAATGAAGATAGGGAATTTGATGTAGAGTAAATAAACAGAGCGAAGCAAATCATTGAAGAGTCCAAGAAGAAATCATGGGAAGAATTTGGTAATAACATAGAAAGGCTTTTTGCAGTGGCACTATACTAAAGAGTCTTATAAAGGGAGGGAAAATGGAAATTAACAGTGTACTAGGTAAAACAGATGAATTCATTGTAGATCCTAAGGGATCACTAGACGGATGTAAGGAGTATTTTGAAAATCTTCTGTACGTAACACAAAATATTTATCTTGACGTCCCGAAAGATGACGTTCATGGGGAAGAGAACAACGAAGGTAATGAAACAGCGCTCGTTGAATTAGAAAGGTTGGCAAATAAATTTAATTGAATTAGAAAGGATGACAAATATATTAAATTATCATAAAGAGTAGGAATAGATTAAATTAAATTAGATCTGAGATGGTGAAATATAGTGGGAATACAGTGATAACATGGCCTCATAGAGTGACAGGATTAGCGAGGAATGTGAGTAAACTGCCATCTGATTGGACGAAAACGATAATTGCTCATATTTATAAATAGGGGATCAGAACGGAATGCAATAAATATCGAGGTATTTCACTGATCAGTATACCAGGCAAGGAGTTCGAAGGCATTCTGGAAAGGAGTGGCGATCAATGGTGGAAAGTAAGTTGGATAAAAACCAGTGTGGTTTTAGACCACAGAGTCAGTACATGTCAAGTCACTGAAAAATGTTACGAGAGGATTAGACAGTTGTTTATGTTTCGTAGGTTTGGAGAAGGCTCATGACAGAGTACCAAGGGAAATGATGTTAGCAGAACTGGAGGATTATGGAATTATGTTGATAATCGGGCCGCAGTGAGAATTGATCGTAGATGAGTTCTTTGTTCAACATACAGTAGTTACAAGGGTTAGACAAGGCTGTAATTTTTCACCTTTGTTGTCCATAGTATACATGGATCATTTCCTGAAAGGTATAAAATGGCAGGGAAGGATCCTGTTACGTGGAAATGTGGTGATCAGTTTCGCTTATGGTGATGACTTGGTCTTAGTGGCAGATTGTGCTGAAAGCCTGCAATCTAATATCTTGAGCTTGAAAGGATAGGTAGCCACTATGATATGAAATTTAGCATTTCCAAGTCTAAAGTGACGAGAGTAGGGAAGAAACCTAATAGCATTGAATGCGCGGTAGGAAATACGAAACGAACTGGTGGATCACTTTAAGCATTTAGAATGTGTATTATCCCAATATGGTAGTATACTTAGCGATATTGACAAACTCGATTCCAGAACTCACTCCGTCAGTGTTTGACGAAATCAAAAAATCCTTTGGGTCTTGTTTGTAATGGGTAGACCTATCTATGTCGTTAGTATTATTCCAGAATTCACTATGTCATTGTAAAATATGAGGTTGGAAATCGTATTTTATTTCAAAATTATACTGAGTCAAGTCGTGATATCTTCTCCAAATATGCATGCGTACGACTTAGCTCGTGTTTCCACTTTGATGAGGAAACAGCGTGTTCTTATGTGCAAAAACGGAAAGAGACAAAGGAGACTTCAAGGAATACTCGGTATTGGAGGAACTCGTACAGAAGAAGAAGAAGAATGTTAAAGAAATTCTAAAGTTTGTTTCTCTGTCTGAAAAAGCTCAGTTATACTACAATCAAGCTCTGAGGAACTTCACGGATGATGCAGATGTGGTTGATGACACAGTAGTACACTATGCTGGCGAAGAGCCATTTGTGTAACATTACACAGCAGTGGGGATTGTGTTTTTCTTTAATTTTCTTTGACTTAATATTTTCAAATTATTTTTATTTTTAAATTTAATTTAATGAGAGGTATTGGACAATTTAACAACTGTTTGATTACATTATTAATTTGCAAAGGAAGTTTGTTTGCCCTTGCATCTCAGTAAATCCAAAATATTGCACGATAACTCGTACATCTGATGTTTCTGCATTCTTTTTGAGTATGATGTGCGGGCCACGTCGGACTTGACACTTGTGATGATGTGTGCCAACTCATGGTCCTTCAGACTCTTTATTTCTCGTCCGTCATTCATTCATGAAGAATGTTAAGAATTCCGTGCTTCATGTCAATCAATAAGGACAGCTATCAGACTTTGGTTATAGCAACGTGGCGAAGTGTATTCATGGTCACCAATCCGGTGAACTTAGCTACTTCTACCTTTCATTCAACGCGAGATTATGGCTTTCCAAATTTCTATGTTGGAGTATCTCAAAGAATTCTCACGTGTGAGTGTTATGGAGCTTACACCTGTAGCATCCTTCTTTAAATTCTGTGTGGTAACGAGTTTCATCTCTCAAACATTTTAATGCTTTCTACATTGTAATGCTACATTCATGCTTACGCGTGTGACGTCATACTTATATCTTGCTTCCTCCCCTCGTTTTATTTATTGCCCGGTCTTACCTTCCTCACAGTTTAACTCTTCCTTCGACTCCCTAATTTAGGTTTTATCTTTCCTATATTAAGACTTAGTAATGTTAAAGGGTTGCCGGACAATTGCGATGACGGACATTTACGGTCACTGAGATAAACTTGTGCCCACTCCCAGAAATTCCCCAGTTGTCACAGGACATTTGCGGTCACTGCAGCAGGGTGTGGGCCTCATTAGTTTAATCTCGGGGTATCCCCGCTAACCTGCCTGATCAACATTTTTCTCTCGCGGGCATTATTTAGAGATTGATACCTTCAGTCACAAACACCATTCTATACCGAAACTTCCTGGTGTGAGTACTGTATTTACTATTGTGTGCTGTATTGGAGTTGACAGTTACCAATTAGGGAAATCGTTATGCACTTTATAAAGGTTATATGTACAGAAAGTATAGGGAGAGTCAACCTGGTATCGACACCTGGGTGTGTCTGAAAGTGGAGAACAAGTGTAAAGGACGGCTGAGGACAAGAGGGGTATAAATACTTCATACCGTCGTTCATCAGTGTGGATCACCTGAGGAAGCTTCCTTCGCAGTGAAAAAGCAGGTCGAAGGTTCAAAGAAGAGAACAAGAGAAGAAGCGACTCCTCTACCACAGATTTACGTGCAGGAGTTGGGTGATCTGAATATCAGGGGCCACGACTTTTTCACTGATATTCTAGCTCAAGAAACTTTAAAAAGAGCAATGCGTTGAACCCATGACCTTTGTGTCCCAAGAAATTAGAGTCTTAAAGTTACCACATGAGGCCCCATATCAATCGCAATGAGAAGATCGAATACATTTTTATCTCGCAGAGGCGACACGAGACGAGAAGGTTGCCACTTTCTTTCTCACGCTATTAAATGTGACGTCACTCGCACGTGTCGAGGGTGGATGGATACTAAATAAAGTGCTGGTTAAATAAATATATTTATTAAAAGGAATTAGTAGTGAACCTAATGTAGTGAGTGTCCTGTAATTATCTGTGAGACAATTGGTATTTAGTAACACAGATTTGAGGTTGCTAAGCAGTTTCCGAGGGAATCTTGTGAAAGACGCGCGTGTCTATTCAACCCACGCCAAGTCGTCAGAATATAGGGCCTATCAAACGAAGTCATTTAACCAGTCAATTTGGCACGATATAATTAAAAATGTTCATGGACAATGTCACTATCAATTTAGCAAGTACTTGTTTCCAGTAAAAACAGTTTTAAATACATTTCCACAAGGTCGGAAAATGTACGCAAAATTTCTTGGCGGCAAGGAAAAATGCCTAAGAGAGGGCGTGGAGGTTATAAACAAAGGGACGCGCCATCCTGAAATCACCCTGCATTGAATCATTGGAGCTAGAGAGAGGTCATACTGTTGGGTAAATTGATCGGCGAGTAACAGACTAAGTCAGCAGAAACTTAGATTTTGGTCGATGTGGCTGGAGTACTGTCTCCGAGTGGAGATAGTTTTTGTTCATTAGAGAGTATTAATCACATGTAAAGACGGTCATATCAATGCCGCAGTAGTATTAGTGAAATTTAAATAATATTGTGTTGTAAAAAGTATCCGTGTGCGGTCGATAGTACAAGTAATCTTGTTCGGTCCGCGAAAATATCAAGTGAAGGGTATTTTTGTGCCTTTATTCCAGGAAAGCAATAATGAATAAAATAAAATGTGAAGCCAGAAGCTGAAATGGCCAAATAAATACCAGAAGGTTACTGGTGAGCTAACATGATGGAAGCTGACGTACTGTTAAGGTAGGTGAATTGTCATCATCACCGCCTACGTATCTGTATTATGACGTCACACTTATATTTTGCAATGGGTATTTATGACGCAGTGTGATCACCCATGTATTTCGTGAAATGTCGGAAATATGATGAAAGGTCATTTGTTTTTCATGCTTGGATAAAATTTACAAATTATTACGAGTGCTGTGTAATGTGTTGTAAATAGTCAATTTGAGGGTTATGAAGCGATATAACGTCTAAAGTAGACTGTCATTTCCTTGAGCTCATTTCTTGTATTTTGTGGTATCCAGTTAAGATTTTTATCTGACGTGAACATGTTTCTGTTTGAATTATTACGAAAGTTGTGCAGGAAATCCATGGGTACCCATTTTCAATCGGGTGTGGGCATGCTCACGTGTTGAGCAATGTACATGGGTGGATATCTGTTATTTTATGTCCGTTTAAACTGTGTATAACTGACAATAAATAACTGTAAAATTGTGTCAGTCGTTTTTGTGAAATCAAGTCCGGAAATACGAGGTCACTTCATGCGAAGATTGAGCGATGCTAGTAATACCATTCCTTATGCAGCCAGTTCCTGTTATGAATGGTGTGAAAATATCTCTCATAGGGTCGGTTGGTGCATGTATTTCAGTGGGCTTGGCAGACTGATATGTAATAGCAACGGCTGGCTCCGTGAGGAAAGCAACGGGAAACTACCTCACTCCTCATTTCCCTAGTACGCCTCTTCAGTGACGCCTAGGCTATTTATGATAGCTGTTGGCGGAGCTGCAGAGGATCAAACCAGCCTTCGGGCTGAATACCCAACAACAACAACAACAACGTTTCATTATCAGAGTATTGTGTGTGGTTATGTGTTGTGGATCTTAAAGATTATTATTCCATTCTTTTGTCATTGAGATTTGTCGTGTTTGAAACAAGTGGTTTAAGTCTTGTTAAGATGTGATGTGAGGTAGGATTTTTGTGAATCAGGTGATTGAAAGCCTGTAATTATGCCGGTAGATTCTGTGTGAACCTGAGGAAGTTATTTGTATAATGTTTGAGGTGGAAATTGTGAGGGAATCCACGTAAATGTAAGTCGTGACGTGTATAGTTATTGAATGACATCTTAAAGTAAATCACTGTGCATAATCTGTTTGGGCTAGGAATGTCGTATTTGTAATTTTATCAGCGAGATCGTAGATTTCATTCTTTTAAGACCAGTTAAACGTGAATATATAACACATGTTTCCAGTCAAAGCTATGACAGGGAGGGTAGCTTGTTCCGCTAGACAGCTTATCGGGAGTTCGTCGCTGGGAAATACGGTATCTTTGTTGTCTGTCGACGTGTTAAAAATCAGACCGTGTTCTTTAGAATGAAGTTCGTAATTTTGCAAGAAACTAATTGAAATTTTCACCCATGAGCAATGTGTATGTTATTAGATAGCATTCTATAATATTGACTTGTTTAACCGAGATCTGAACGTATATTTGAAACAACGGGAGTTAGACCATAATGAGCGAATTGAACTATTTCCAGGGTGTCCAAAATAGAGTGTTGGTGGTAGTTATTGATATATTTTTGAGGGATGCACATAGCCTTATTTAAATATCATGTTGGGATGTGACATAGTATTGGCTTATATTTTACGTCGAGTTACTTATGCAGATTTTAAATACTTAATAATTAGGGTTATCCAAGTGTTAATAATTGCTAGTGTTAGATTAAATTTATGGTGTGATGTCATGAAACAAGTATAATACTAAAATAAATGATATGTAATTTTTTTCCAGCTTTCGCGATATCAAGAGACGATAAATATTATAAATAAAACGTAAATAAATTTGAGTAGAGACTTGTTAAAGAAACCATTCGTCCGCGGAGATAGAATTTGTTGTTAATTAGGATTTATGAAATCATTTCAATTTATTCAATTAATAAACTCAGTGGAAATCGTATTTGAGAAATAACTTAAAGCCAAGTGATCTGGAAATCTGAGTTTAGTTTGCTGGGAATGCTCAATTATTAACGTAACGCTTAAGGGGACATGTCTGAATGTAAAGGATTTTACTGCCGCAAAGTGTTGTGAGCATTGTTGTTGTTGTTGTTGTATTATTTGGCTTTGATTGATTGAGCATTAAATGTGCTGGGATTAGTAAAGTGGAAACTTTGGTCATCAACCAATGTAACTTAATTTTGTTTAGCCTTCAGCTTAGAAACATGGATGGTCATGGGGCCATCAAACTGAGTGACTTAGATTAAGGCCATATGCCATTATAGCATCATTTTCCTTGCGGTCATCATTCACAATGACTTTAAAGTAAATTAGAAGGTTAGATGTCGGTCCATGACATAGTAGCAGGTCACATCGATTCCATTAAGGGTCCATGCCGTACAACCACTGTGTGGCACATACCGATTGGACTGTCTTAATTATACCAAGAGTCCAGAGTTCATGTTACGGGGGCTGGATCATCACGAATCATTATGATGGTACATGTAGTCTCGCATGGAAGCCGAATTTAAGGATTTCCAGACTTTCTTTCTTCACTCTTAACTTGTGACAATGGTTTCTAGTAAGGACGCCCATCAGGCAGTTAAGTCAAAGCTTCTCAAACCAGTATACTTCTCCTCTGCGTTGTAATTAGTGTTGTGTTGAAAGGAAATATCGTATGGTTCTTAGTGCCGGGATATCCCAGGACGAGTTCGGCTCGCCAGGTGCAGGTCATTCTATTTGACTCCCGTAGGCGACCTGCGCGTCATGATGAGAATGAAATGATGATGAAGACAACACATACACCAAGCCTCCGTGCCACTGGAATTAACCAATGAAGGTTAAAATCCCCGACCCAGCCGGGATCGAACCCGGGACCCTCTGAATCGAAGGCCAGTACGCTGACCGTTCCGCCAACGAGTCGGTCAGTTTTGTGTTGACCGAACAAGATAGTCCGAATTATAATGTATTTTTCCGTATTTCCTCATTTAAATATTTCTTAAATAAACTACAAATTTTCTTAGAGTTGATGTTTCATTTAAGTAGATAGATTAAAAGATTAACATTACTGCAAGCCGCCTTTTACCTCAGCAAGTGACGAAGAAACTGTTAACGACCCAAGAGACAGATCTCATACTAATTGCTGATAGGTAGGATATCCTTTATGGACCTCCAATGGTTCAGCGTCGGGAACGAAATCATGCACACGGACTTCAAGTGCTCAGATAATTCTTAATGAAGAGGCATTAAGGATGAATAATTGCAGCCCGTTCCTTTTAGCTGACGATCATTTTTAGTGCCGAAAAAGGTAGAGAAAGTTGTAGGCATTGTGCGCAATTTTTCATGGATGGCAGGTTCTAGAGTTGCAGCAAACAGTTCGCCCAGATATACATCATTCACGCAGACCTTGGAGGCCGGAGTGATGAAAGCAACGTTTATCCAGTCGTCTTTGCGTTCCGGCCTAACAAAAATATAGAAACTTATATTCGTTTCTTTCACCTTATCTTGGAGGCAGTTCCCCAATGGAATCCTAAGAAAATCACTATTGACTTCGAAATAGCTACGATATTAGCCCTACGGCAAGTATTTCCGTCAGCAGAGTTAAATGACTGTTTTTTTTCACATGAAGGAATGCCTGTGGAGAAAAGTACAGGAACTTGGCCAGACGAGCGACTACAAGGAGAACGAAGATATTCGTCTCCACATCCGAATGTGCGCTGCTCTGGCATTTTTGAAGCCAGATGACGTCAGTGAGGAATGGCTGGTGATACATTTTCAGGCTCCATCTATAGAAAAACTTACTGACTTCCTCGACTATTTTGTAGACATATGGGTTGAAAACAGCGAGATACCAATCACTATGTGGAGCTGTTACAAAAAGCGACATCGAACAACAAATGCTGTAGAGGCGTAGAGGGATGGCATCACATGGTCTACTCATTAGTTGGAAATCCACATCCTCGATTCGACGATTTGGTGGTTTGTTTAAGGAAGGAAGCAGAAGCGACGAACTGCATGTACCTGAAACTGGAGCTCAGTCTTGAAGGTAGGAGGAGGAAGACGAAATATGTGAAGAAAGATGACAGGACTGAAAGAACCCTTATGAAATATGGAGAAACCAGCGACATCAGGTCCTGCTTAACGCAATTTCTTACATAGAAAGACTAGCGTAACCTTCTTATACCGTTTCAGGTAATCCTTATGTAAATAGGTATGTACAAAGGAACAAAATTATAACGACGCTTACCTAAAGCCGACAAAAATAATTGACGAAGCTTATTTTAAACACGCCAAGATAATTTTAATACATTCATTATGCCAGTCCAAAGCCTGGATAAAGTGTAATGGGAATCATCATTTTAAAACATATAATTTACTGTCGATCAAATTACAGTATGCACTCGAGTTTGGAGGTATGACCACCTGTGGGTGGGGGACGCAGACGAAGAATACATCCATAGAATCCCCTGCTGTCGTAAGAGGCGAGTAAATGAGGCCCCGGGGGCTCACAACTTGGGAGCGTGGGTTGGCAGGATAGAACCTGCCAAGTTGGGGCCAGAAGGCCAGAGCCTCAACCGTGCGAGCCACTGAGTCCGGCATTTCTAATTCTTTCCCATGCCATTTTCTCCGAAAAATGTGTTAGCGTGACGTTAGACTACCGGAAATAAGTACATAAATAAATACATAAATAGATAAATTAGTTAATTAATTAATTAATTTAATTAGTCCGCCTCTGTGGTGTAGTGGTTAATGTGATTAGCTACCACCCCCGGAGGCCCGGGTTCGATTCCCGGCTCTGCCACGAAATTTGAAAAGTGGTGCGAGGGCTGGAATGGGGTCCACTCAGTCTCGGGGGGTCAAATGAGTAGAGGCGGGTACGATTCCCACCTCAGCCATCTTGAAAGTGTTTTTCCGTGGTTTCCCACTTCTCCTCCGGGCAAATGCCGGCATGGTACCTAACTTAAGGCCACGGTCACTTCCTTCCCTCTTCCTCGTCTATCCCTTCCAATCTTCCCATCCCCCCTCAAACCCCTGTTCAGTATAGCAGGTGAGGCCGCCTGGGCGAGTTACTGGTCATTCTCCCCAGTTGTATCCACCGACCCAATGTCTCACACTCCAGGACACTGCCCTTGAGGCGGTAGAGGTGGGATCCCTCACTGAGTCCGAGGGAAAAACCAACCCTGGAGAGTAAACCGATTAAGAAAGAAGAATTAATTTAATTAATTAACGATGGATTAAATTTTTGTTTTTCTAAAAATGAAGGACTGGTGCGAAATAAAACAGTGTCTTTTAAATTGGCCTACCTTTAATTATACCACGATAAATAAATAGGAACATTTTTTTGAATTAGCCTCTGATATTTTTATATAAAAATTCACTTTGAGATGTATTAGAGTTTAAATATCAAATATACGAGGTTGTATATCTGCGTGACTGTTCATATCGTGGTACCCACGGGAATGTTTCGTGATGGTGGTGATTATTATTTTTGTGAGAAAGTAGAACGGTGCCACCATCCTCCCTTAAAACTAACAAGAAAAAAGTCGAATAGGTACGACTATCCTTTAGTGAAAATGTAAGACAAGCGTGGGCTTGGCAAACATCGTACCGTGGGGATCGGAAGAGAACAAAAGTTGACCAAGAGAGGCCGGATAGGAAATAGAATAGAATAGGCCTATATTTATTTATCATCTACGTTACCAAAAACATGACATGACTTGTTCTTCTCCTTCAGACACACCCAGGTGGTGATTTCATGTTGACTTTCCCTATACTTTCTGTACATATATAACCATTCGCCTTATTAGTAACTGTCAAAACCATTACAGCACACAACAATAAATACTTACACCAGGAAGTTTCGATATAGAATTGTGTTTGTGTCTGAAGGTATCAGTCTCTAAATAATACCCGCGAGAAAAAAATGTTGATCTGCAAGGAGCGACATCAGCTCAGGCAAGTTATCGGGGATACCCTGAGATTAAGCTAATGAGGCGCACCCGCTGCTGCAGTGACCGCAAATGTCCTGGGATAAGTGGGAATTTCTGTGAGTGGGCACAAATGTCTGTGATTTCGTGATGACTGCAATGTCCGGGACCGTGAATCTTCGGACACCATGTTAAAGGTGTATTTTCCTCTTGGAGTCAAGCTGTGATATTGTGCGGTCGAGGAGAAGGCTAGGTATCATTCCTCCATGTCTCCCTTACTGTCAAACCAAAGTTCATGTATATTTTAAAATTAAAATTTGCTTTACGTCACAGCGACACAGATAGGACTTATGGCGACGACGGGATAGGAAAGGGCTGAAAGTGGGCAGGAAGCAACCGTGGCTTTATTGAAGGTACAGCTTGGTTGGAGCTACCTTAGACATGTCCCCTAGATTCAAATTCATGACCTTAATGGCACAAAAAATACAAATACAAAACGAAACAATTTTGCAAAACTTAGAAAAGACGCTGAATCGACATGGCAGAAACAGGAAGGTGCTACAAGATAGAATAAATAACGAGGTACTTGATCAGTTCATTGCAATGGGAAAAACAAGACGGAATTATATATGACCGAACGCTACGAATCTTGGCGATGTCTTTTAAATCACAAATTGATGCAAACAACACCTTAACATTCATAGCTTCCAAATCATGGCTGCAGCGGTTCAAGAGAAAAGAACGAGATTGTTTATCACAAGATTGCGCATAAAGTTGGCCGCAGATTTGTTGGTGATGTCGCTGATATAGAACAGAAAGCTGATGAGTTTGTTACAGATGTAAGACGTTTCATTGAAGAATAGAATTTTACACCACGACAGATAAATAATGCACATCAGTCAAGCTTTTGTAAAGAGTTACGTTGTGAGGTTAAGGGAGCAACGACGATTTATGGTACCGTGGGTTCATTTACAGCAACCACCCATTCATACATCATAATACGTTTTATTGTAATGGATGGCACCCTTCTTCCACACATGTGTGTTCTTGTCTCGAAACCCAGTGGGAATTTCCAGCAAGCATGGAACTTGAATAACTCAGTGTGAAAGCATATGCCAGCAAATCACCAATCATGACAAACGGGATGTGAAAGTGTTCCTCGAACAGGTGTTATGGCCGGATTTGCACGGCAGAGATCGAATCCTTCAATTGGTTGATTATTGGTTAGCAAATAAGGATGATGTTCTATACAGTGAGACAGTTCCAGAATATGTTGAATTTCTTAAGAAACTGATCCCTGCAAAATGTTCTGGATTGGTACAACCAACGGATGTTTTCTTTTCCCGTCCGTTCAAAAGTATGGTACGATTCATCACAGAAACGGTAGTGTTATCGTCCACAGTTGAAGTGTAGCAAAGAGAACAATTTCTTCGCATTCAATCGCTTGTGAACTTCCAATTTTCGGCAAATAGATTCAAACAACTGATTCGATTTGCTAATTGTGGTTACACCGATGAACATCCAGGATCATTTCAGACACTTTCCGAATACTGTTTCGGGAGTGGTTTAGAAGAAGAATGTTTGAAAATTGACTGTGTTCAGCTTGCCTTCATTCGATGTGCTTACTGTGAAAGATGTTTATGTCTAGACCATGGATTACTTATCGACCTTCATGTCTATTGCACTTGAAAACTGCCATGGGTGCGTAATGTATTTCATTTCCAGTACATAAACTTTACTGAATGTATTTGCTCGCGCATCTACGATATTCAGCCTCGTTTGGACTAACCTACACGAGGATTCCTGTCTTTATGTGTATTCGTAGTCTATATTTGGGAGCTTGTAGCTCCTATGTTTTTTGTCGATAGCAGCTGTAACTTGCATGGTATGTATATTTCGATACTATCTATTCAACACACTATATAGATTTAAAAAGTGCGCGACAACAGCTCGGTACCCTTCCTTGTAAGTTCATGTATGGGCAATTTAATTCTTGTAATATTTGAATAGCCGTCATTCTTGTTATATATATATATATATATATGCCGAGCGAGTTGGCCGTGCGATTAGGGTCGCGCAGCTGTGTGCTTGCATTCAGAAGGGAGTGGGTTCGAACTCCACTGTCGGCAGCCCTTAATATGGTTTTCCGTGGTTTTCCATTTTCACATCGAGCAAATGCTGGGGGCCTATCTTAATCAAGGCTATATCCGCTTTCTCCCACTCCTAGCCCATTTCCTATCCTATCGTCGTCGTAAGACCTATCTGTGTTGGTGCGACGTAAAACAAACAAATATATATATATATATATATCCTATTTATATTTGTTTATTCTTATTAATCTGTTTACCCTCCAGGGTTGGTTTTTCCCTCGGACTCAGCGAAGGATCTCATCTCTACCGCCTCAAGGGCAGTGTCCTGGAGCGTGAGACTTTGGGTCGGGGATACAACTGGGGAGGAATGAAAACCTTCCCTAGGTCCTAGGATCCCTCGCTGAGTCCGCGGGAAAAACCACCTCTGGAGGGTAAACGGATTAAGAAATAGAGAAAGAAAGTTTCCTATTGCATCTATGAGAATATGAAGCATGGGCCCAGTGCAGTTAGGGGAGTTGCCGAGGTGGTGAAAGCGTTCCAATTCTCCATTCGGAATTCGAAAAAATTAGAACCGAGAGTTCCGTTTTTGGAGTGACACATTGTCCTGTGGTTCATTAGAAATAGTGTCAGATTAATTCCTAACGTCTAAGGCGACCGAGCTCGGAACTAACCACTGTACCTCACTTTGTGCAGAAATTACGAATAGTCGAAGCCTTTACTTGTACACTCTTAAGTGCTTTAATGGCCTCTACGGAGGGGGGGAGGCTGATTAGCTCAGTCACTTAGCTGCTGGTATCCTGCTCAGAAGGCTGACGTTCGAATCCCGGACGATCATTGGTTTGAGATTTTAATCTAAAAAATCACATGACGTCAGCTGAGGCATCCAGCTTTAAAATGGCGGCGAGAGCCAAACTGAGCCCGGATCCTTGGCTGAATGGTCAGAGTAGTGGCCGTTACCTCAGAGAACCCCTGGTTCGAATCCCGGCCGGGCCAGGGATTTTAACCATACTTTATTAATTCTTCCAGCTTGGGTTGGTGAGCGTTTTAATGCACATCTTCATTTACACACACCACACAAACTGCTTTAGAAACACGCAATAAGGAATAGGCTACATCCCGCCATATAGGTTTGGCACCTGGAGGAGCATGCGGCCATAAAAATAGTCTTCATTTACATTTGTATCGCTCCACATAATGAGAAAAAGGATAGGGATGTATAAGTGGCATGCAGGGAGGTGGTTTTGTTTTCTATCTGGTGCAGATAAGGAAGGTAATAGAAGCCTTTGAAATACAATATTTCGAAACGATGCTCAATGTAGAATGGGTCGATCGTATCACAAACATATACTGATGATGTTGATAAGGAAAGTGAAACTTGTAAGAATTTGAATTAAGGAAGAAATAAGATGTTACAACTTGTCATGAAACATTCAGAATTCATTAACTTATTTGGGAGATGAGTATATGGTGTGGTAAGAGGAAGCTGTGGATCTGAATATGATGAAATAGTGTAGTTATGAAGAGATGAAAAGTAAAGTACGCGATAGAGAGGATTCGACTGCTCTATCAAACCAGTCTATAGACAGATGACTCCAAAAGAAAATTTATAAACATTCTTTATCCATAAACTTAACTTACCAGCGGCACGTACTTCGCACCTAATACTGGGTTAGGCCTATTTGTTTCGTCTGGCAATTCCGATATAGATCCATTCCCCATTTCACCATTGGCTGTCACAGCATCCTTCTTGCTGCTTACACCTGGAAACAAAGAGATAATTCTGGAATATTTTGCAACAAATATAAGATTCCTAAATGAAGAGAACAATATGGTCTTTGAACGCGTTAATTGGTGCAGCAGAATAACTCGTGCCGTGCAGATGCAGGTTGATATACCCACAAATCAGTAAATCTGCCTGGCTCCTGAATAACTGGTTAGCATTTTGGCCTTTGGTGCAAGGAGTCCGTGTTCTATTCCCAGTCGGGTCGGGGATTTTAACATTCATTTGTTAATTCCTATGGCGCAGGGGCTGGGTGTGTGTGTGTGTGCCATGTTCAGCATTAGAATTCATCCTAGGTAGGGTCCCATCCTCACAGACGTGCAGGTCGCCCAGGGGAGTAAACGCGAAAGACCTGCATCAGGCCTCTTCGGAGCCCAGCATCGCCATTATTATTAATAATAATGTTATTTACTTTACGTCCCACTAACTACTTTTACGGTTTTCGGGAATTATTATTATTATTATTATTATTATTATTATTATTAGTAGTAGTAGTAGTAGTAGTAGTAGTAGTAGTGCCGACCCCGTGGTGTAGGGGTAGCGTGCCTGCCTCTTACCCGGAGGCCCCGGGTTCGATTCCCGGCCAGGTCAGGGATTTTTACCTGGACCTGAGGGCTGGTTCGAGGTCCACTCAGCCTACGTGATTAAAATTGAGGAGCTATCTGACGGTGAGATGGCGGCCCCGGTCTAGAAAGCCAGGATTCGTCGTGCTGACCACACGACACCTCGTAATCTGCAGGCCTTCGGGCTGAGCAGCGGTCGCTTGGTAGGCCAAGGCCCTCCAAGGGCTGTAGTGCCATGGGGTTTGGTTTGGTTTGGTTTTAGTAGTAGTAGTAGTAGTAAATCTGACGTGTGTTAGTAAGAAGTAAAGGCATACATTTATAACTGCTATGAAATATTAAAAAATAAAACAAGGTTGATTAAAAAAAATACAATTTGCTTTACGTCGCACCGACACAGATCGGTTTTATGGCGACGATGGGATAGGAAAGGGCTCGGAGTGAGAAGGAACCAGCCGTCTCCTTAATTATTGTACAGCCACAGCATTTGCCTGGTGTGAAAATGGGAAACCACGGGAAACCATCTTCAAGTTTGCCGACACTGTAGTTTGAAGCCACCATCTCCCGAATGTAAACTCACAGCTGCGCGACCCTAACCGTTCGGTGACTAGGTGAAATGAGACTTTTAGTGACTTTGTATACTGCACCTTTTCCTGCCCTAGTTATGCCTGGCTATCCCCTCAGGGATGCACGGTACTCGAAGAAATATGTGAACTAAATTCTTAAGTTATAATAGTTAGGAAGGAAAGTGCATAACTACTGGAATGAGAACTAAAGTATTTACTAATGCAAAGAGAAAGAAATAACCACAAAACTACATAAATCTTACAAAAACGAGTAAAATATTGGAGTCTCATGCCCATTGAACAATGAATTTAATGTTCTTTTTTTCACACCAGACAAATGCTCTCGCTGTACCTTAATTAAGGCCATGGCCACTATCTTCCCAATTCTAGCCTTTTCCCATCCTTCCGTCACCTAAAACGTTCGATATATTTGTGCGACATTAAATAAGTAGGAAAAAAACTTCTATCCATTTGAAAATCAGGTGCAGAATTTGGAATGAGGTTGCAAATACTTTCCTGTCATGGTAAGTTAGTCGTCCTAACCGTTCGACATATCTATTAACAATGTAAAGGTAGATAATGCGCTACCCACATTTGACACTATTCCCTAAATATCTGGATTAACTAACTCACATAAAACAAGAATATAAACAGAAGTGAGAACCTAATAACACCAAAATAACACTGATTCTAACATACGAGCAAAGTCACGATAAGCAACTGACAGTGTCAGAACCCGCGACCGCTCATGTGAGACTGAATCCACGGGCAAACACAATAACACGTTCTTATAAGCACAAATGGCAAGTCAAGTAGAAAATATCGTAACTAAGACCACACTGGAATCTGAAATAGAAGGCATGCACAAACACAGAATAGTGCCTCTCCATAAAGAAACAGGTGTGGTCGAACCCACGTCCTGGTGGACCATCACTCATGACTTAGGAAACTGAAAACCCTGCGAAAGAAACTGTTGATATACACTTGGACGACCTTAATAGTCCATCGTCTCTCCCCTATAACAATGCGTAGCTTCTTACAGATTACCGGGAAATAATTACTCAATGATCCACCCGAAACCTGGTTTGGGAACATTGACTAGCTGTAGTCCAACCCCAGCAATAAATCTCCTACTCTGACGGGAGGAATCCCATCCTCCCTACCTGGCTGTATGTCGTTTGACAGCAAATTTCACTATTAACTATTTATAATTCAGCTGGACTGCATTGCTCTCACAGCTGATCAATTATTCGGGAAATATCACACCGAGTCAAATACCACGCATCCAATAATCATCATAACATCTTCTTTATGTCAATATTTCTTCAAATATATATATATGTCAGTATTCTATCTTTATTCAACTTTATCTCATTTCCTTAAATAGGTTGCACGGTTTACGGAGCTCTGAGATCAAGTGCCACCCTCCACAATCTCATACATCATTTTAATAACAACAATAATAAGGGCTCAGCGCCTCAATAAAGGAGACTACAACCACGCAAATATCACAATGAAAACCCAGCGAGATAGGTCTCTAACTCACTCCTGTACGGAGTCATGATTACTGTAATTAGCGTCCCAAGTTCTCATCTTCGACCGTCAATTAACATTTTCTTCTTAGCAAATTGACGGTTCTGTAAGTTCAATTCCCACATATTTACTGGAAACTAATTCTGTCCTATGCTGCAGCACGTTGGTATACCGCTCATATTTTTTAAAAGAGAAAGACCTCGACTCTCGGCTAACGACAGGTACTCACACACTAAAAGCACAAATGAAAATCGACGCTGGGACTGCATCGATAGCTCATTTAGGCCTATTTGAAATCCAGGAAGCGACAACGTGGTCAAAGTGAGGCAAACACCCATGGGATTTAACTCCGCTCTCAGGGGTCATAAAAATAACTCGTATCCTGCAAGTTCATCTCTGGGGCCAAACATAATTTTTGGTACATATGCGCTCCAGCCCCGATCGTAGAAATCTGTGATATCGAATTATTAAGCTGGCTCGTTGTACAAAGCCGGGGTAGTAGCAGTGAACACCGCCGTTTCATTACCCTGGGTTAATATCACTTTGGCCCAACGGTTTGTAATGACTTATTTATTGTAATAATAATAATAATGATAATAATAATAATAATAATAATAATAATAATAATAATAACGATAATGTAATGTTTTGAACATCACAGCATGTACAAAATTATCAAACTGTGTAATTAACTGGAAAGATGTATATATTTAATTTGTGGTAGGTCATTTTAAATTATTATGTTTATATATATAGGTTTTTTAGTCATCCATTTCACATTATCATCTCATTTCTTTGTATCACAGCAATAACGAACTCTGAACGAACTAATTCTTGAGTAAGGTATTACAACATCACCCGTATTAATAGTTTGCAGTAAATTTCCAGTAGCCGTGGTCAGGTGACCGGACACGGCATGCTACTATTAGCCCTTTACCAGGAAAAAGACGTCATCAAGCTTGCAATATTGCTTACACCACTCCATATTCTGAAGGGACAGTTACAACTTATTAACGCCTACTTTTCGAAGTTCGCTACATGACGCTTTGATTGCCCACGAAAGTTCAACCTATGTGACTGAACGTTATGAAACAAGATGTTGGATATACAGCGATGAATAGGAGAAGGGATAGAACATCAGATCTTACTGGACCATGAGATATGGCACATGGAGGGAGATTTTGGAGCCTATAAACATCAACGACAAGAGCTGGGGAGCATCTATTCTATCTGTCCGGGAAACCAAGTCTATCTCTCTTTGCTTAACATCGAAGAAGGGCTGTACGTCTTTCTTTTACATCGGAGAACGTCTTGACATCGGAGAAGGTCTTAACTACGTAGTTCACTTCGCACCTGAGTCGCACTACTCAAAATTACTCTCATTGTGACCTGGTTATCTCAATGAGCGATAAAGTCAACGAGAGACCGGTTTTGACTGGTCTAGAACAGGAAATATCTTTGTAATGTATTTAGTTACGCTACAGTTCTGTAATACGGAAGAATACAAGTATATTCTCTCCATGAACGTACCCAAGGTGGATTTGATATTGAAATTAGGGCTCATTACAACATTATGTAAGGAGTATCATAGAAAGTGTTAAAGTCAGGGCAGTCGTAGTCCAATTAGTGGGCTGTACACGAATCAAAAATAGGACTGGTACCCACAACGAGAGATGACAGTCTGTACGAGAGGACCATCAAACATCAGCTGATACATCGAGCGTGTCCAGATAACAGAGTTTACAAATGGCGAGCTAATGGCATAAATTATTACAAGTCTCCGTGTAACAGTTAATTTTCTTAAATTTTATTTCTTTCAATTTTTCTTTTGTTTCCGTAAGTTCAGTTTTCGTAAATACGCCGTCACGTTTATCATCCTAATAAATTGTTATTTTAAATGGTAATTTCAGAAATTCTTATTAATGATCCTTAATTTCCAAGTTAGTGTGTACTTAATGGTTAGTTTTCAAGCCATAAGTTTGAAGGCTGGCGCCCATGGGATATTGTTTATGGAGAAGTAAATGAGAGAATATTTATTTATATTAAAAATAAGGTGACCCGCCTCGTCACATATTGTCGCACATCTGTGGGCAAGAGCGTACGTCACAATAATAATAATAATGTTATTAGATTTACGTTCCACTAACTACTTTTTACGGTTTTCGGAGACACCTAGGTACCGGAATTTAGTCCCGCAGGAGTTCTTTAACGTATCAGTAAATCTACCGACACGGGGCTGACGTATTTGAGCACCTTCAAATACCGCCAAACTGAGCTAGGATGGAACCTGCCAAGGTGGGGTCACTCAGCCTTGTGTGTAACTACAACAATTTTTGGTGGGACATTTCTTCATTAATCATGTCCTCATCGTATTATTTCGTTATTCCGCTTAATTCTATCTCATGAACCAGTTCTCAAGAATTTCATGACAGTTTTTCCTACCCTGGTACAAGTGTTTTGTGACTCTAAGGTTGGTAATGTGAGGTTTCCACTGCTCCCTTGTTCGTTTATTCAAAAGTTTGAAATGTTTTCTCTCCTTGCCTCCGGTCGGCTATCTTCACTTAATTTCAAGGCATGGTCCTCCCTCCTTTCTTTGGCTCTCTTGGAAAGTTAGGCATGTCCATGCAGTAGGTTATTGGTTCGCTGTCTGGGATATTCTACGCGAGTGTATTATGCTCCTTAATTCGGGTCTTGGGATCGGTACCGGTAGGGTACTATACGGACAGTCGGTTTTCGTAACACTCGGGTTTTAATTGCTGGGGAGCCATGGTTGACGATCATGGTACCTGGAGATGAGTCTGGTATTGGACCTACCCCTTTGTGCAAAGCTCCTCTCTGCCACATTTCCTGCCCTTCTTCCTCTGGCCATATCCTCTTCCCTACCGACCCTGACGGTGTTAAGAGTATCAAGAGCATCTACATTTATCTTCTAAATTGACATCCTCATTTCTCAGGTGGGCAGAAGCTCTTCTTATCTCGTTAGTTTTAGGTTTCAAGAACGTCCACGATTTGCTCTTTCTGTAGTGCATCTCCTGGGTAACAAAGAGGACCAAGAATCCAGGCGCTGGAATTTGGGAAGAGATGTTACATTTATCGTCCCTTCAACTGTTACCAGTTTTGAGAAACGCTTCAGTGCCCGAATTTTTCCATTTAATAGCAAATGCACGCTCCAATATAGCAACCGCACCTAAACAAGTTATCATACATACACGCGCGCGCGCATGTGGACGCACAGGTCGCCCACAGGTGTCA